>NC_133363.1:4448436-4517583 GCF_049309525.1 Garra rufa | reverse complement strand
GGCATCAAAGAAAAATTGATAAAATATACCCATTTAGCCCATTAATGTCTTTGTGATGACTAAATGCATAATGCACTGCATATTTAGCTATAGCTATATGCTTAAATATATTGACCTTATTTTATGGCAAAAAAAATCTCATGTGTCAAAATATTAATATTTTAAAAATACAAATATTTACACTACCAGTCAAATGTTTTTTTTTTTCCAAAGATTTTTAATGTGTTTTTTAAAGAAGTCTCTTCTGCTCACCAAGAATGCATTAATTTCATCCAGAAAACAGTAAAAAGTTGAAAATATTTTAGTATTTAAAATAACTTTTTTCTATGTGAATATATTTTAAAATGTAATTTATTTCTGTCATTTCAAAGTTGAACTTTAGTATCATTACTCTGCCTTCAGTATCACATGATCCTTAAAAAATCATTCTAATATTTTGATTTGCTGCTCAAAAAACATTTGTTATTATTATTATTATTATTATTATTATTATTATATTGAAAACAGCCGAGTAGAATTTTTTCAGGTTTCTTTGATGAATAGAAAGTTCAGAAGAACAGCATTTATCTATAATAGAAATATTCTGTAACATTATAAATGTCTTTGTTATCACTTTTGATCAATTTAAAGCATCCTTGCTAATAAAAATATTAATTTCTATAATTTCTTTCCCCAAAAAAATTATACAGGCTCCAAGCTTTTGAATGGTATAGTGTATTATGTTACAAAACCTTTTTATTTCAGATAAATGCTGATCTTTGGATCTTTCTATTCATAATAATAATAATAATAATAAATAATGTTTCTTAAAGTACAAATCAGCATATTAGAATAATTTTTGATTGATCTTGTGATGCTGAAGACTGGAGTAATGATGCTAAAAATTCAACTTTGAAATCACAGGAATAAATTACATTTTAAAATATATCCAAATAGAAAGCAGTTGTTTTAAATACTAAAATATTTCACAATATTACTGCTTTCGCTATAAAAAAATAAATAAAAATCTGTCCAAAAAGATTTCACGTCAATGACCACTAGGGGTCCACAGGCCCCTGGTTAATAAACAAAACCTCACATTTTCAGGGTTGATGGACGTTTTTTCTGTGAATAAGTAAAAATAAATAAACAAACAGGATTAAGATGATACTGGTTTTCAGGCATATTCAAATTCTGGAGCTATTTAAAAAAAAAATTAAATGCAATGAACAAAATGGACTAGAGGAAAAGTTAAATATATAGAGTTCAACTCTCTTCAGCAAAGAGAAAAATGAAGCACAGTGTTAGTCTAAAGTAAGTTGTGCTTATTAGTATGGTTAAACTGGATCAACAAAGGTCAGCCGCAAAGACATTAATAAAATGAGATTAAATACATAAAGGAAACTAAAAGTAACTGGCATTACATTTTTGAAAAAGTCTGATATTTTCTTGTAAATGAAAAAGTTATTACTTTACTAGTTACTTGAAACTTGAAACGTTACTTGTAATGTGTGATCCCCAACACTGTATTTATGTGACCCTGCACCACAAAACCAGTCTTAAGTAACACAGGTATATTTGTAGCAATAGCCAATAATACATTGCATGGGTCAAAATGATCGATTCTTCTTTTATGCCAAAAATCATTAGGATATTAAGTAAAGATCATGCTCCATGGAGATATTTTGTAAATTCCCTACTGTAAATATATCAAAACTTAATTTTTGATTAGTAATATGCATTGCTAAGAATTTTAAAGGCCATTTTCTCCATATTCCACATTATCAGATTCCAGATTTTCAAATAGTTAGTATCTCGGCCAAATATCCTATCATAAAAAAACATGTGGAATGCTTATTTATTCAGCTTTCAGATGATGTATAAATCTTAGTTTCAAAAAATTGACCCTTTTGGTCCAGGGTCACATATGTAAATATAAAGAAAATGCAAAGCACATCCTAATGAACTGTATTAGAGAAGAAAGAAAAGTAAGGTGTATTATCAAAACTGGAACGAACTGGGTTATTTAAGGTCTACTAAAATCAAGAAACAATCAGCTATAAGAGCTTTAAGTCGAGATCGATGAAGCAATGCTTTTACCTCCTCCAATTTCGTAGGTGGCAGTGTGCAGCTTTTACGTAAGACTCTCTGTAACCCGCCAAAAAAAAAAAAAAAACGAAAAGAAGAAGAACAAGACGAAATTTCGCGGGAAACAGGGTGCATTTGTTTTTAACTTGAGTTCACATCTTAGATTTGAATATAATCTTTAGGAGACGAAAATGTCCAGCACCGCAGCGGAACTGACAAATGGTCATTGCACTAACGCGGAAAACAAGAAAGAAGAAACAAATGGCATAAAAAAGGACTTTTCCCTGTTTTGTGATGAGCGCGGTTACTTGAATCTGGTTGAGTTCATCCTGCAGACCGGAGCGAGGAAAGGCGACCGAACCGGGACTGGAGTGATCTCTGTGTTTGGGACACAGGCCAGATACAGTCTCAGAGGTCAGTATTATGTGTGACAGACATCTCATGAACAGTTCATGCCACTGAAATGAATGCAAATCCAACGTAAGCTTAGCAGGACACCAGATAACACCACAAAGATGATAACTGTCACGCTGTTATTAGTGTCATTGTATTAAAACATTAATAAATGCAAGATGTGATTTCTATGTTAGAAAGAAGTGCAAAGCATAATTTGAATGTGAATGTTTTTTTTTGTTAGAATGACATTAAAGGTCTTAAAGGTATAGTTCAAGCAAAAAGGAAAATTGCTAAAAATAATGAAAATGTATTCACCCTAATTCTTAAATCAAGAAGGATTTTCTAGACAAGTAAAAATTGTCTTGTTTTCTGAAAATTAAGTGCATTTTTCCTTGAAACAAGCAATCTGCCAATGGGGTAAGAAAAATAATCTTGTTTTCTGTATTAACATTTTTTATTTATTTTTTTGCTTACCCCATTGGCAGATTATTTTGATTGTTCTAAACAAAAACTCTTAATTTTGTCTTGGTTTTTTTTTTTCTGAAAACAATAAAATAAATTTTACTTGTCTAGAAAATCCTTAATTGAATTATTTTTAGATATTTTGGCTAGAAACAAGACACAAAATCTAAGTAAGAAAAGCATTTTTGCAGTGTGAGTTTGAGTTAAAATACTAATTATTATGGTTTAAAGCTTTAGTTGAATGTTGTCCTTCCAAATCCATAAGACTTTTGTTCTTTGGAAAACATGAATGAAAATATTTTAATGGAATAGTTCACCCAAAAATTAAAATGTGCTGACTGAGTATGTTTTCACCCTCAGGCCATCCAAGATGTGGATGAGTTAGTTTCTTCATTAGATTTGGAGAGAGTGACTATAATCACTTGCTCACAAATGGATCCTCAGCAGTGAATGGGTGCCGTCAGAATTGAAAAGAAAAAAATAATAATTTTGACCCATGCAATGTATTTTTGACTATTGCTACAAATATACATATGCTACTTTAGACTGGTTTTGTGGTCCAGGGTCACATTATGATCATATTTATTAAAGTTTTGGATTGAATTAAATGAATTAAAAGTTTTTCTAAATTCATGTGCTCATGTCATTTTGATTAGTTTAAATACTAACAATTTCCATCCAGATTATTTTTATTTCATTTTAAGGTATCATAGTTTTAGTGTGACAGACATCTTGTGAACAGGTCATGCCACTGAGTTACAAGAAAAACAATTACAATTCTAATGTAAGCTTACCAGAAAGGTGGAAAATTCACTTCTGTTTGGTGTCAGAGTATAAAACACTAACAAATGCAAGATGTGGTTTCTTGGTAGCATGAAGGAGTTAAAAGTCCTGAGAAGAGCGTCATTTGTAGGTAATTGCTACTTTGTTTGAATAACATTAATAGAGTAATAAAATCTGACAAATGTGGCATTAATAAAAGCTGTTTTAAAGGTATAGTTCAACCAAAAACTAAATTAGCTGAAAATGTACTCGCCCTTAGGCCATCCAAGATGTAGACGAGTTTGTTTCTTAATCAGATTTGGAGAAACGTAGCATTACATCATTTGCTCACCCTTTGCAGTGAATGGGTGCCGTCAAAATGAGAGTCTGAACAGCTGATAAAACATCACAATAATTCACACAGCACTCCAGTCCATCAATTAATGCCTTGTAAAGCGAAAAGCAGCATGTTAAGCGTAAATCATTTAAACATTAAACCATCTAAAATATAAGTTCATAATTCATAGTAGCGCTTACTATTGTCGTCTGACCTCAAAATCCACCTACATATTTGTTTTTAGACTGTTTCGGCTTGTAAACGCTGCTTGATCCGTGCATCTCTTCTGATTCAGACAAGATGACTTTTTCCCTAAAGAAAGCGATATTATGGATAGAGGATTCAGCTGGAAGCAACAGTTAAAAATCAGCTACCTGTGATGTTGAAATTGTACTAAACTATAATTCTAAATTGCTTTTGCAGATCAGTTTCCTTTGCTGACGACTAAAAGGGTTTTCTGGAAGGGCATATTGGAGGAGCTGCTATGGTTTATCAAGGTAGGAAAATATCCCATACTATTTGATTTATTTCTGTCTATCCACCTTATTCCTGTGCCCCATGGTTTGTTTAGTTTTTTGCACAAATTATGGGTGTAACTTCTGTTAAGCTGTAAACAATCAGTGAAAGTTTCATTATGGGTGCAATGAGATAATTCTATTCTACTCAGACTTCAACCATCGAACATTACAATGAAATTTAAAGGCAGTGTAAAAGCATAAACATTATACATTCAACAGACCATGAATAACCCCAAAAGCATGATTCTTTCCAAAGCAATGACAGACAGGTGACGGGGTTCGTACTTGAATTTGACTTTTTGAACTTTAAGGCCTGAAAAAGCCTTGAAAATAGCCTTTTTTGGGGGGGGGGGGGGGGTTATTTTTTATTTAGAAGTTATTACATTCAAAAATCAAATACAAAACATTTAGAAAAAGAAACAGTAGAGAATAAAACATTTGTACAAAGAGGTTATAAGGTTATACATTTTCTGTAAAGCTGCTTTGGAGTGATTTGTATCGTGAAAAACGCTATACAAATGAACTTAAATTAAAAATTGAATTGATCAGTCAAATGCACATATGTGACCCTGGACCACAAAACCAGTCTTAAGTTTCTGGAGTATATTTCTAGCAATAGCCAAAAATACATAGTATGGGTCAAAATTATTGATTTTTCTTTTATGCCAAAAATCATTAGGAAATTAAGTAAAGATCATGTTCCATTTAAGATTTTTTGTAAAATTCCTACTATAAATATATCAAAATGTAATTTTTGATTAGTAATATGCATTGTTAAGAACTTAATTTGGACAACTTTAAAGGTGATTTTCTCAGGATTTAGATTCCAGATTTTCAAATAGATGTATCTCAGCCAAATATTGTCCTATCCTAACAAACCATACATCAATAGAAAGCTTATTTATTGAGCTTTCATATGTTGTAAACATCTCAGTTTTGTAAAATTTTACCTTATGACTGGTTTTGTGGTCCAGGGTCACATATATGTAAATACAAAGAAAATGCAAAGCACATACTAATGAACTATGAAATGTAAAGAGGAAAGAAAAGTAAGGAATGAAAGTGATGGAACGAAAAAGTCTACTAATATCTAGAAAAATCAGTTTTACATTCATTTTAATTTTAATTTGTTGAATTAGTGGCTATATAGGTTATTGTTTTCAAAAATCAAATACAATACATTTTGAAAAAGAAACAGAAGAAAACATTTGTACAAAGAGGTTATTAGGACACACAAGGAATGATGTAGAAACTTCATTTTTACATGAATTTTTATTTTAATTTGTTGAATTAATTGCATTTTTTAAATTGAATTTAGGGTTCAACCAATGCCAAAGAGCTGTCAGAGAAGGGAGTGAGAATCTGGGATGCTAACGGCTCCAGGGATTTTCTGGATAAGAATGGCTTTACCGATCGGGAGGAAGGAGATCTGGGTCCGGTGTATGGCTTTCAGTGGAGGCACTTTGGAGCTGAATATAAAGACATGCACACTGGTGACTGCTCTTCTTTATAGATATGACACATTATCCTGTAGCAGTGGAGTATATGGGTAACAGAAAATATACTTTAAGATCAATTTATTTATTTATTATACATTTCAAAGGCTTCTGTTTTAGTATATGTATGGTAGGACTTTGTGTGTAAGCTTGGCTGTGATTTCATCTCTCCATGTAGATTACTCTGGGCAAGGTGTTGACCAGTTACAGAAAGTGATCGACACCATCAAGTCGAACCCAGAAGACCGGAGGATCATCATGTGCGCTTGGAATCCCAAAGGTCTAAATCAAATGAATAACCCTCCAGTAGTGTTTTTTCAGTACTGTTTATATATGTGACCCTGGACCACAAATCCAGTGATAAGGCTCATTTTTTTTTAAATTGGGATAGGATATGAGTATTTATAAATCTGAGGGTGCAAAAAAAATATTTAATATTGAGAAAATACCCTCTAAAGTTGGCCAAATGAACTTCTTAGCAATGCATATTAAGTTTTGATTTATTTACAGTAGGACATTTGCAAAATATCTTCATGGAACATGAACTTTACTTAATACCCTAAAGATTTTTGACATAAAACTTTTTTTTGACTATTGCTACAAATATACCTGTGCTATTTAAGACTGGTCCAGGGTCACATATTATGATCATATTTATAAAACGTTTGGATTGGCTTTTTCATTTATTTTAATTTAAGTTTTTGTCAATGTATGTGCTCATGTCATTTTGATTAGTTTAATTAACGATTTCTATTCAGGTTTGTTTTTATTGTTATTTAAGGCTTTGTAATTTTAGTATTTTAACATTTGTAAAAAATATATATTACATGTTAAAATATTTATTTTTTTATTTTCAGGTTTATATCAATTGCCATCACTGCAAAAAATGCTTTTCTTACTTAATTTTTTTTCTTGTTTCCAGCCAAAATATCTAAAAATTCTTGAATCAGGAAAGATTTTATAGACAATTAAAAATTCTTGTTTTTAGTAAAAACAAGTCAAAATTAAGTGAGTTTTTGCTTAAAACAAGCAAAATAATCTGCCAATGGGGTAAGAAAAAAAATCTTGTTTCAAGCAGACAACTAGATTTTTTTTCTTACCCCATTGGCAGATTATTTTGCTTGTTTTAAGCAAAAACTCACTTAATTTTGACTTGTTTTTACTAAAAACAAGACAATAACTTTTTCTTGTCTAGAAAATCCTTCCTGATTTAAGAATTTTTAGATATTTTGGCTGGAAACAAGAAAAAAAAAATTAAGTAAGAAAAGCATTTTTTGCAGTGGCAAAAACATTTTAAAAGTTTATTTCAGTTATCAATAAAAAAAACAGCAATTTAGTTTTAGCGATTTTAGTACTTAACATGTTTCAAGCTTTTTTTTTTTACTACTTTAGTTTAAAAATGTAATATTTTTAAAATATTTCATTTTGATTTCAATGACCAAAAACTATTGTTAATCATTTTCATTTTAATTAACAATAACAATTAAGTTTTTGCATTTATAGTGTTTCAACTTATTTCTGTTCAAGTTTAAAAAAAAAGGTTGATTAAAGTGAATTTCATGTTATATTTCATTTATTTATTTATTTATTTTATTGCCCCTGTATTTCAATTACTCAAAACATTTTTTTAAAGTATATTTAAAAAGTGTAAAAATATATTTGAAGAAGAAAACAGTTTTCGTTATTAATAAAAAGTAATAAAAACACTGCCCATATTTATGCATGATTATGAGTTAATTTTATACTTGAATATGATTGTCAGATCTCCCTCTGATGGCGTTGCCCCCGTGCCATGCGTTGTGTCAGTTTTACGTGTCAGACGGTGAGCTGTCGTGTCAGCTGTACCAGCGCTCTGGTGATATCGGTCTGGGGGTGCCATTCAACATCGCCAGCTATGCGCTACTGACCTACATGATCGCCCACATCACAGGACTCAAGGTGAACACATTTTACAACCTGATGATTTAATCTGATGTAATCATACAGAAGTTGCTAACAGCAGAATGCTGCAATTGATTTTTTTAGACAGTTGTATTCACTGCAAAAAATGCTTTTCTTACTTAGATTTTTTGATTTGTTTCCAGCCAAAATATCTAAAAATTCTTGAATCAGGAAGGATTTTCTAGACAAGTAAAAAAAAAAATTATTGTTTTTAGTAAAAAGTCAAAATTAAGTGAGTTTTTGCTTAAAACAAGCAAAATAATCTGCCAATGGGGTAAGAAAAATAATCTAGCTGTCTGCTTGAAATAAGATTTTTTTTCTTACCCCATTGGCAGATTATTTTGCTTGTTTTAAGCAAAAACTCACTTAATTTTGACTTGTTTTTACTAAAAACAAGAAAATTATTTTTACTTGTCTAGAAAATCCTTCCTTATTCAAGAATTTGTAGATATTTTGGCTGGAAACAAGACAAAAAATCTAAGTAAGAAAAGCATTTTTTGCAGTGTTAGACTCTGGTACAGAATCTGTGCACTGCAAAAAATGCTTTTCTTATTTAGATTTTTTTTTAACTTGTTTCCAGCCAAAATATCTAAAACTTCTTAAATCAAGGACCATTTTCTAGACAAGTAAAAATTATTGTCTTGTTTTCAGTAAAAATAAGTCAAAATTAAGTGAGTTCTTGCTTAAAACAAGCAAAATAATCTGCCAGTGGGGTAACAGAAAACAGAAAACAAGATAATTTTTCTTACTCCATTGGCAGATTATTTTGCTTGTTTCAAACAAAAACGCACTTAATTTTGACTTGTTTTTACTGAAAACAAGAAAATAGTTTTTACTTGTCTAGAAAATCCTTCTTTATTTAAGAATTTTTGGATATTTTGGCTGGAAACAAGACAAAAAAATCTTAGTAAGAAAAGCATTTTTTGCGGTGTATTCACTGGGTACATCAACCACACTGCAAAAAATGCTTTTCTTACTAAGATTTTTGTCTTGTTTCCAGCCAAAATATCTACAAATTCTTAAATCAAGAAGGATTTTCTAGACGAGTAAAAATTTGTCTTATTTTCAGAAAAAAAAAACCAGTCAAAATTAAGTGTTTTTGGTTGAAACGAGCAAAATAATCTGCCAATGGAGTAAGAAAAATAATCTTGTTTTCTGTTTGAAATGAGATTTTTTTTCTTACCCCATTGGCAGATTATTTTGCTTATTCTAAGAAAAAATAACTTAATTTTGACTTGTTTTTTCTGAAAACAAGAAAATAATTATTACTCGTCTAGAAAATCCTTCTTGATTTAAGAATTTTTAGATATTTTGGCTGGAAACAAGACAAAAAAATCTAAGTAAGAAAAGCATTTTTTTGCTCCATTATATACAAATAACATTTGTGCTTTATAGTTGTATATCAAATCTTTTGAAACTTAGTTATATTTTATTTTTTATGGACCGACTAACCAAACTAAAACTCATTGAATATATTTGTACCCATCTTTAATTATTTTTATCTTGTAGCCTGGGGATTTTGTGCACACATTAGGTGATGCCCACATCTACACCAATCACATTGAGCCGTTGAAAGAGCAGGTATGTAGCATATATTCAATACAATTCATCTGCATGCATTATTTAAAGTATAAATGTGCCATATTTTGAAAAAGGTGTGTGTGGAAAGTTTCTAATAGTTGTCCTATACCCACAGATTCAGCGAGAGCCGCGTCCCTTCCCCAAACTCAGGATCAAACGCAAAGTTGAACGGATTGATGATTTCCATGCAGAAGATTTTGAGATCTATGACTATGATCCCCATCCTGTCATCAAAATGCAAATGGCTGTTTAAACCTTATAAACGTCAGAGAAGAGTAACACGTAAAACAAGCAAATTATTTTTGTTAATATCAGAGTATGATTGTAATAGAAATCAAACACATGTCAGCCAAAAGAACAGACACACTTGGTCCTGTCATGTTAGACGGTATTTGTTTTTTGTGTGTTGGGGGGACGGAGGTGTTTGTGTGTTTGTGTTTTTTTTACTATAATTAAAACCGTTCTAAGTCTAAATGCCTTTTGTAATCAAATGGTGCTTTATGAAAAAATATAAATGTGTTGAACACTATGTTTAGTGATGAATCGCTCCAGGTTTTTTAACTTGTACTTTGCTGCCCCCTTTTGGCTATTACCAATATATCTGAAAAAAGAAATTGAGTTATGCATAATATGAAGGCAAAAGCTAATATATAATAATGCTATGCAGCTCTTGACCTAATCATCTATATATCTGAAATTAATACAGCTGATCGACTTTGCAGGATCCTAGGAAAATGATTTCATAAATATAAATGTAATGCTAAACATTCACCACATTTACAAGCTCATCTGAGTGTGTATATACAGTACAGACCAAAAGTTTGGACACACCTTCTCATTCAAAGAGTTTTCTTTATTTTCATGACTGAAAATTGTAGATTCACACTGAAGGCATCAAAACTATGAATTAACACATGTGAAATTATATTTAATTCTATAAAATATTTAATTCTATATATACTTCTGCACAACACAACTGATGGTCCCAACCCCATTTATCAGGCAAGATATCCCACTTATTAAACCTGACAGGGCACACCTGTGAAGTGAAAACCATTTCAGGTGACTACCTCTTAAAGCTCATCGAGAGAATGCCAAAAGTGTGCAAAGCAGTAATCAAAGCAAAAGGCGGCTACTTTGAAGAGCCTAGAATATGACATATTTTCAGTTGTTTCACACTTTTTTGTCATGTATCAGGGTTTCCGCGGGGTCTTAAAAAGTCTAAAATTTAAAAATCAAAATTTTAGGCCTTAAAAAGTCTTAAATTCGCTGTTCTAGGTCTTAAATAATTTTACACAGGTCTTATTTTTCCGATGTCCATGTAACGCTACCTCTAATGCTCATTTAAATTCTCTTTTTGTTGTTTCCGTGGTGTTGTAGTTCTTTATTTCACTATTCCAAATATAATTTGCTGTATTTAAACTACAAATGAGACCAGCATGCAATAGCCAATCAGCTTTCTGTTATTGCCGCGAGTCTCTCTCGGATTGTACCGCAGAAGTAAAATGGATTTAACTTTTTAGCTTTGGGGAAGTGCAAGTTTAGCGATACTTAGCTTGAAAAAAACTGAATATAGGGCTTGGCTAAGGCCAGTTGCTAACAACTAGATTTTTTTCTCCCTCTGTGGAAGTTACTGCGTCTTCAGAATCGCAGTAGCAGAATACAGGTCAAACTACCTTTTTCTGTATATAATGTTATCAATAATAATAAGAAATATAGGTCGAGCTAGCTGACCGCCAGCATTTGAGATACTTTTAAAATGTTTTTTTTTTTACTTGCCCGACCGAACAAACCGCCTGATTAAAACTGAAGTGACAAAAACAACTAGTGAAGCATCCAAAGGCAATAAAGATTCATATTTTAATACATTAAACGTAAACAGAAATTGATAATGGATAGTGTAATTCTGGTCTATTTGTGACATACTTTAAAACAAATGAATGTAACAGCACTCTAAAGAAACACACAAATGAATGTAACAAAAGAAACACACTGAGGTAAAAATTTAAAATGTATAGTTTATTTATAACATGATATAGTTCAGTAATATACCAAGTGAGCTTTTTGCTAAAAATTCTCACAATTACAAATGTTACATTAATTTTAGCTCAATAAAAAAGTAGTTAGTCAAGTAGTTACTTACATATTAGACAATATGCAACATTAGCAGAAGCGTTCTCCTAGCAACTTTCTGCTATGATTCAGCGTTTTGATCGAAACAGTTGAAATAACTCGCTCATGAAGTGACTTACTGCCACCTGTTGGTAGTTTAGTGTGTTTAAAAGTATGCCTCCACACCCAACATTTCTAATGTATATATTTATAAATCAATAAATGTATTTAAAACATTAATCTCACTTTTAATTTTGCAGTGTAAATTATGTAATCTCACTGCTAACAGCCATTTAGAATTTATTGATAAATTCATAAAATAAATTTCAAAGGTAATGCATACATTTCAAAAGTAAAAAAAAAAAAGGCATTTATAAAGGTAAATCAAATATGCAGATTTACGATGTAAAAGCTAATTTTTTTTTTTTACATCAGATATTTCTAGTGGTACTTTTATGGGGATATTTTGTGTGGAATAGTATCTGCTGATATGAAAAGTTCACTGTATATCGTAGTAATAAATTTAATTTATGACAGCCATGAAATTGCGTTTACTTTTTACATTAAACACATTAAATATTACATATATGCATGTAATATAATATCTATTTCCATTACAGGTTTCGGTCTTAAATTTCATATAAGGTGGTATTAAAAAGGTCTTAAAAAGTCTTAAATTTCACTTGTTCATATCTGCAGAAACCCTGATGTATATAATTCCACAAGTGTTAATTCATAGTTTTGATGCCTTCAGTGTGAATCTACAATTTTCATAGTCATGAAAAAAAACTTTGGTTCAAAGGTGTGTCCAAACTTTTGGTCTGTACTGTACTTCATGTACTTTAAAAACATAATGCATATTCAAATGCACAGATGAACCGTTATAGATTGGTCCAGAAAAGCAGTCATTTAGTACTAAAATACCAGCTGACACGATGACTCTAGAATCTCGCCACTGCCACAAAATACTGATTTGAATAGCTTTTGTGCAACACTGGTATTGCAATATGAGAAATGAAAGGCGTATCAAATCATATTTCATATTATTGTCAGAATTGTTGCAGAATTAAGACATTCTGTCTGTTTCTGATGCTGAGAAACTATAATGGTGGCCAAAATGATTATTTTCACCAGATAAAAAGTGGTTTCAAGTCAGTGATTTCTATCTTTTGCTGTAGTGGGTCAGTAGGAAATATCAGTTTACATTTCCAAACATTCATTGTGTCATTAATTGTAATAATCCGGTGAGGTTTTTATTTGCACAAAGAGTCTGACAACAGCCAGTATTCCACAAAGTGATCTGATCTCGTCATCATTCAGTCTGTCTGGAATGACATGAAGAAACAGAACAAACTGAGGAAGACTAAATCGAAAAGAATTGTGGCAAACGTCTCCCAGATTCATCAAGAAATCTACCTACAAAGCACTTAAAAATTTTCAGCACTTGTGTAAAAATGCTGTAAAATGACGATGCTGTCAAACAGAATGTCTTAAATATTCTTTTTCAATTAACTTCTATTTACTAAATTAAATCAACAAAAGCAGCTTTTGGCCTAGGTGCACTTGTGCTTAGTTTTTCAGGTACAGTATAGCTTAGACATAGACATAGACATTGCAACAGTTCCTCTGGATTCAGTGTGTCTCAGTTTGTTCTGTTTCTTCATGTCATTTCAGACAGACCGGATGATGATGAGATCAGATCTCTGTTGATCACTGGCTCTTGTTAGACTCCTTAAACTCCTTTAAACTATTTTTTTTAAACAGAAAGGTTTTCCGATGTTCATTATGGAACCATTTTGACAAATGTGACCCTGGATCACAAAACCAGTCTTAAGTCGCTGGGGTATATTTGTAGCAATAGCCAAAAATACATAGTATGGGTCAAAATTATTGATTTTTCTTTTATGTCAAAAATCATTAGGAAATTAAGTAAAGATCATGTTACATTAAGATTTTTTGTAAAATTCCTACTGTAAACCTATCAAAATGTAATTTTTGATTAGTAATATGCATTGCAAAGAACTTAATTTGGACAACTTTAAAGGTGATTTTCTCAGTATTTTGATTTTTTACACCCTTAGATTTCAGATTTTCAAATAGTTGTATCTCGGCCAAATATTGTCCTATCCTAACAAACTATACATCAATAGAAAGCTTATTTATTGAGCTTTCATATGATGTTTATATCTCAGTTTTGTAAAATTTAACCTTATGACTGATTTTGTGGTCCAGGGTCACAAATAAGGTTCTTCTATGGCATTCTGAAGCACCTTCAGGTTGTTGCAAAGTTACTTATAGTTAGTAGAATGTCTAAAGTAGACAATTGGCAGATTATTTTGGTTGTTCTAAGAAAAAATAACTTAATTTTGGCTTGTTTTTTTCTGAAAACAAGAAAATAATTTTTACTTGTCTAGAAAATGCTTCTTGATTTAAGAATTTTTAGATATTTTGGCTGGAAACAAGACAAAAAATCTAAGTAAGAAAAGCTTTTTTTGCAGCGTAAACTATGGATAATGACTTGTTATTATATGCAATTGATGTGGATAAGTAAATTGTATATTTAAATGGCTATAAACTGTAAAAAAAAAAATACTAAGATTTCATAATCCTTCACTTCACTGCATATACAAATTAACCCCAATTCACAAGATACAATTATACACATGCAAAAAAAAAAATGCATTATATATACTACACTCTTAAAAATAAAAGTGCTTTAAAAGGATTTTCACAGCGATGCCATAGAAGAACCATTTTTGGTTCCACAAAGAACCATTCAGTCAAAGGTTCTTTAAAGAACCATCTCTTTTTTACCTTTTTATAATCTGAAGAAACTTTTGTTGCATAGAGTGTGGGGTCTGTACATTTATTGTAGTAAATCTAAATAGGTAATTTTTATTTAACATAAGAAGATTACTCTTACTAATTTTGAATCAGTGATTTTAAAGCACAGGGATGTACACACACTTGTGAAACCAAGAGCATGGAGATTCCAAATATCCTTTTAATTTGAACAAAATTACCCGACTATTTGCTGAAAGAGGTTGCACGCATGTTGACAGTCTAGTATGTTATGCACACTTCCTCATGCATAAAATGTCATATTTGCCTCATAAAGAACACAGACACTAGCATATTTGACTAATTAAGGCAAACAGAGACATATGTTCAAGTGAGCCATAAAAGCAAACAGGTTATTGCACGGGACAAAACTGGACGGGTTATGACTCTGACATTGTCTGATGCAGTAGAATTAATTACATGCACATATCAGTCTGTATCTGTGTGTGTTTATACAGAGCTGACCTTAGAGGTTTGTGCAACATAAGCAAAATTGTGTTAGGGGATTTCTCCAGTTTCCAGAATTTATGTAATTTTCTTTTTGTGTGCACATTTCAAAATGTACACCACAGTCCAGCTTCTACCCAGTTAATCGAGTTAATTGAACTTGCTAATCAAAACTTTGGCTAATGTTTTGGCAAGGTTCTCTCATAGCTATGGACAACACTTTTAGTCTACTTGGACATTCTACTAACTATAAGTAACTTTGCAACTACACTCTTAAAAATGAAGGTGCTTCATTTGTCATAGTAGAACATTTTTTGTCTGAATGGTTCCATAAAGAACCTTTAACATCTGAAGAACATTTCTGTTTCACAAAAGGTTCTTTGTGGCAAAAAAAAAAAAGGTTCTTCAGATTGTAATAAGGGTAAGAACGAGATGGTTCAATAAAGAACTTTTGACTGAATGTTTCTTTGTGGACCCAAAAATGTTTTTTTTATGGCATCGCTGTAAAGAACCTTTTAAAGCACCTTTATTTTTAAGAGTGTACATGCCAGCTAACTTTCATTAGAGTATTAGTGGACTTTTAAAATTAGTAGAATAAGTTGACATGATCTTGCAAAGTTACTTATAATTAGCAGAATGTTGGGGAACCACACAAATGAAGTTTTAGAAATTAGTTAGTGTTAGATATTAAGCAGAGCAGACAGTCTACTAATGACTCGTAGTTGACATAGTTCATATACACTCTTAAAAATAAAGGTGATTTAAAAGGTTCTTCACAGCAGTGCCATAGAAGAACCATTTTTGGTTCCACAAAGAACCATTCAGTCAAAAGTTCTTTAAAGAACCATCTCTTTCTAACCTTTTTATAATCTGAAGAAATTTCTTTCACCACAGAGAACCTTTTGTGAACAGAAAGGTTCTTCAGATGTTAAAGGTTCTTTATGGAACCATTTAGACAAAAAAGTTCTTTGCATTGTGAAGCATCTTTATTTTTAACACTGCAAAAAAATGCTTTTCTTACTAAGATTTTTTGTCTGGTTTCCAGCCAAAATATCTAAAAGTTCTAAATCAAGAAGGGTTTTCTAGATGAGTAAAAATGAATCTTATTTTCAGAAAAATTTTCAGTCAAAATTAAGTGCGTTTTCTGTTTGAAATAAGATTTTTTTTCTTACCCCATTGGCAGATTATTTTGCTTGTTCTAAGAAAAAATCACTTAATTTTGGCTTGTTTTTTCTGCAAGCAAGAAAATAATTTTTACTCGTCTAGAAAATCCTTCTTGATTTAAGAATTTTTAGATATTTTGGCTAGAAACAACACAAGAAAATCATTTTTTGCAAAGCTGTCTAGTTCTCAATATATCCTTGGGAGAAATGTATAGGTTTTGGAATGTTTTTTTCTGAAATGCTTTAGTTGGATGCTCTTATTTAAAAATGACTTGTTTCCGAACGTTCAGAAAACATTCAAAAGTAACATTCCCATAATGTTTGCAAAATGATCAAATGTAATGTATAACCAAGACATAACATTTTTAGACATTCAGAGAACATCTAGAAATAACCATTTCATTCCATAAAGGAGTAGTTTTCTTTCAGAACAAAAATTTACAGATAAAGGACTCACCCCCTCGTCATCCAAGATGTTCACGTCTTTCTTTCTTCAGTCGTAAGAAAATAATGTTTTTGAGGAAACATTTCAGGATTTCTCTCCGTATAATTGACTTCTGTTTTGCCCCTGAGTTTGAACTTCCAAAATGCAGCTTCAAATGACCACAGCCGAGGAAAGAAGGGTCTTATAACAAAACGGTTGGTTATTTTCTAAAATAAATTACAATTTATATACTTTTTAACCTCAAATGCTTGTCTTGCTAGCTCTGTGTGTACTCCGTGTAGATATTAAAAAGTATATAAATTATAAATGTTTTTTAAAAATAACCGATCGTTTCACTAGATAAGACCCTTCTTCCTCAGCTGGGATCATTTAGAGCCCTTTGAAGCTGCATTTAAGCTGCATTTTGGAAGTTCAAACTCAGGGGCACCATAGAAGTCAATTATATGGAGAGAAATCCTGAAATGCTTTCAGGATGAAATCTTGGATGACAAGAAGGTGAGTACATCATCTGTTAACTTTTGTTCGGAAAGTGTACTCCTTTAATGGGAACTTTAGTGAAGCGTTCCTAATTTCCAAATATGCTCGTCTATGTCTACAGACAGGCCTATTGACTTTTCAAGTAGCCTACTTGGAGCTCTTTCTGATTTGTCCGTAAAGGAAGGTATTTTTATTGCTGCATGCAGTTTAACGTCTACAACGTATGTTTATTTATCTGCGATAAAGCACTGTCCGACTTGACGGCTCCGTTTTTAATTACTCCCCCGACTGCAAGAGGCAATTTAAGTGTCAACTCCAATGGTAGATAAATCTGATTAGCCTAGGTGCCAATTTACTTAAGTGATAAGATCTTTCGTCTAAAGTTTATTCAACTTGTTGAAAACTCTCCACTGACGCTCATTAAAATAGACCTCTTGCCTCGTTGCCAGGTTAATAATGACGCATCTAAAAAGATGTCTCTCTTCTGTAAGTGCGGTTCATGAAAATGGCAGGGGAAATGGTAGTGACTCACTCGCACATTTCGACACAGGTCTCCACCGTTTCTCAAACCAGCCCTGGTCTAGAATCTGAAGAGACTGTGTTGTCAAATCTTGATAGGACAAACAAAAACAAGCTCAAAATAAACCTGAAAATGTCTGAATGCTTTATAAAGTAACCTAACGTAACTCACAACTGCCCACCGCTGCATTTCCCGAAAGATCAGAAACACAAATCATCTTGGAATATGGACTGTTTCCCAAAACTTTTGAGAACTAACGTAACTTTTGAGAAGTGCATTAAGGAAGGAAACATGTAGCCACCTGGAGGCATCTAAACATAACAGTCATGGTTGTTGTATAGCCTATCCACCTATTTCTTCAACCTGAAAGTAAGCCTGTGGGTGAGACTTCCGGTTCATTAGCCGCTATAGGGAAATAACTAGAAGAATAACAATGTGCAGTATGGTATAACTGTTTGCACTACAAACCAGTGTGCTCATAATTACGATAATACATCAAAATAATATGGTAAGACACAGCGATTTGTAATATCAAACAGCAAAACGAGCTGTTTTGAGACCGGAAGCCAGACTCATAAAATTCGCAAATGGCCGCACCCAATCTTACGGGAAGAAAAAAGTTGGTTTAAGGTTCAGTTTTTTTTTTATTATTATTAATTAGAATGAATAAAAAAGGAAATTCAATTATTTTTAAGTGGGAAATGTTACTATGGCAGGCTGAAAAAATATAGAGGGTCTTCTAATGCTAAACTTACACTGCACAGGTAGCAGTGGCATTTAGGTTTTGGTGATAATACTTTATTTTAAGGACCAATTCTCTATTAACTGCTTATTAGCATGCAAATTACTGGCATATTGGCTGCTTACAAAGAACATATTAATGCATTTTTCTATATGATCATATTCTAGATCCATAATCCTACCTACTATAGTAACTATCAATAAGCAGCGAATTGAGTTTTTAAGGCAAAAGTCGTAGTTAGTAGTTAGTTAATAGTGAAATTGAACTAGAGTGTCTAACTCACTAGTTTTACAGTTTTGGGAAACATGTTAAAAATGCACATAAATGTGTTTAAAAAGTTAGGAAAGCTAAAATCCATCATCCAATTTAATAACTATAAATTGTATTGTAAAGTGCATAATCCTTAAATCATGCATATTTTTCACTATTTGAATCATATGTGTAACTGAAATTAAACAATTGATATTAAACAGAGTTTAAATTATTTAAATGCACTAGGAAAATATCATATTTTCCCCAAAAGGACAGCAGGCTAAACCCCAAATTCTACTTATGCATACAAAAATTTAAAACTGCATAAAGTTGAAGTGGCATTTAGGTTTTTTTAAGGACCAATTTTTTCTATTAACTCCTCATTAGCATGCACATTACTGTCATATTGGCTGTTTATTAGTACTAGAAAGCACTTATTAATGCCTTTTTCTATAAGATCATATTCTAGTTCCATAATCCTACCTACCATAGTAATTTAAGCAGCAAATTGAGTTTATTGAGGCAAAAGTTTTAATTAGTAGTTAGTTAATAGTGAAAATTGAAATTTCATAGAGGGTCTAACTCACTAGTTTTACAGTTTTGGGAAACATATGTTAAAAATGCACACAGGCGTGTTAAATAAATTAGTAAGACTAAAATCCACCAAAAAGTGCATAATCCTTAATCCATAATCATGCATATTTTTTACTTTTTGAATCCTATTTGAAGTAAAAGTTAATTTTTAACTAAGAGTTTCAATTACTTATATGCACTTGGAAAATATACCATTTATAAATGAAAATGCTATAGATGCCTCAAAAGGATAGCAGCCTAATACCCAAATTTAACTTATGCATGCAAAAATGCATAAGGTTTTCTTTTAGGGCTTAGGGCTTAGGGGATATAATGTACAGTTTATACACTATAAAAATCATTACGTCTATGGAAAGTCCCATAAAACATGGAAACCCAAGGTATATTTGTGTCTGGAGGAAGGAAAAGTACAGTGATGTCTCTATAATAAGGGAGGATGACGTCGACGGAGTCTCTAAAAGTGGGGAGTGAAAAGGGTCCAGAAGAAGGAGCTGCAGGAATAAAACTCGCGATGCTATAATGAGAGATGAAGGCAAATGATAACTCGTTTCATATCCGTTCGACTGTCATTACAGAGAGGGAGAGACCTAAGAAAAAATCCGTTCTGAGCTCATAAGGATAACAATTTGACGCGTAGAAAAGTTTAAAGAGCAGACTGGGAGAGAGAGAGAGAGAGAGAGAGAGAGAGAGAGAGAGGGTGTGAAGGAGAGAGCGCGACATTTTCATCTCATTGTCGTTGCAGCCTCTACCGGACCGCATTCGTCCGCTGCCGTAAGTATGTCAACCCCTGCTGGAAGAGAACCAGTAGCCTATATTATGTGAACCATAATTAATTTTGAGATCAATGTGGGTTGCTTTGAGACTCTAGATGTACTTAAAGCATCATTTTAGTCATGCTGCCATTAAATTAATAGATTTAAACATCTCTCTGTATACTCATTTACAGCTTTATCTTCTACAGAATGATGACAAGCAGCAAAACGACTCTTGCTTTCCTCATCTACGGGCTCCTCGTACAATGCAACGTGTGTTCTCCGTTGAGCTATCCCAACATCAGGTTTGTAAACTTTACACCTGTCTCAACTAACGCTCAGTAAAGAATTGCATTTTGAGGATTTCGAGTCTGTTGAGCAGTGAAAGGACTATATATACCATAAGACTGTAAAATAAGCTAAATAAAACATTAGGCGTCTTTTTTGGCATTGTATCTAAAAAATATGTGACATATGTGAACAAGTAATACACACTTAGGACGTGTTTCATTGTTTATCATTCTTACAAATAAAAGTTCCAAAATGGATTTTTCGCAACGATGCCACAGAACTAAGAAACCGTTCTAATATTCTGAAGATCCCTTTTCTACTTTAAAAACGTTTGTGCTTTTTAAAGGTTCCAGTGATATTAAATGTTGTTCAAAGAACCATGTATGTGACACTGGACCACAAAACCTGTCTTAGGTATAGCACGGGTATTTAATAGCCGACAATACACTTAAAATGATCGATTGCCAAAAATCCTTGGATATCAAGTAGCCTAAAGATCGAGTTCAATGAAGACATTTAGTAAATTTCCTACTGTAAATACATCAAAACTTAATTTTTGATTAGTAATAGCCTATGCATTGCTAAGACCTTCTTTAGGACAACTTTAAAGTCGATTTTCTCAATATTTAGATTTTTTTGCACCCTCAGATTCCAAATAGTCGCATCTTGTCCAAATATTGTCCTATCCTAACAAATCATACATCAATGGAAATCTTATTTATTCAACTTTCAGATTATGCATTAATCTTATTAGATGATTTATGACTGGTTTTGTGGTCCAGGGTCACGTATGCCAATAAAAACCTTTATTTTTAAGAGTGTGAACGTGCTTTGTTTCGCGTAAAATCGAACGATTGAAAGTTCAAAAGTGAATGCGCTTTAATTAGAAAGTATGTTTGATTCAGTTTTTATAACATGGTTTTATTATGATCTTAAAATCAATCATTTTGAAAGATACGCTTATTTGTTAAAGAAACTAAACTTAAACGCAATTTTAATGAAATTTACATTTACATTTATTCATTTAGCAGACGCTTTTATCCAAAGCGACCTTTACTATTTTGTTTTTAGCCTATATAATAGTAGGTTATGCATTTTAAATATTTAGAGCACTTTTAGGCTAAATCTCCCAAAAGTGTGCGAATGAAATGACTTCATTTTTTTTTTTTTTTTTTTTTGCAGAATGGAGACTGCTGGATTTGACGAGGAGGGAAACTCATTAACGGATCTAACCTTTGACAGTGACCAGATCACTATCCGAAGCTCTCCTTCAGTTACTGAAGACGCATACACGTTATATAGTCCTCCATCGAAAAGGTGACCACGCTTCTTTCTTCCCGAACTCATATTCTATTTCTAGGCATCCCTAAATGTGCCGGTTTGTTAATCGATATGATGATATTGCAAATTAGGTTGCTTTGCAACATCTGATCTCTCTTTTGACCACCGTTGATATGCTGTTGTACAATCTATTTGGCATTTTGTCACCCAGAATGGAAAGGCACGCTGATGGGATGTTTAATAAAGCCTACAGGAAAGCGCTTGGTCAGTTATCAGCTCGGAAATACCTGCATACACTGATGGCAAAACGCGTGGGGTAAGAACTGTATCTCTTTTATGCATTTCTCTTCTTCGCGTTCTCATCTTCATTTGACTTACAACTTTTTGTCCATGCTATAAAACGCTATATCAACTGTATATCTGGTGTAAATTGGCTGTTTCGAGTGTCTGCAAGAATAAGGGGGCGTTCACATGGGGCGAGTTCTTGCTTTTAAAAACCGCTTGATGGTGCCGCCGCGCGTTTTTTCAAATTTCAAAATTTTCAAACCAAACTCTAATCGACTAAAGAATCCGCCAAAGATTTTTGAAACATAGACCGACATAAAGGATCCTGTGTGATCTCATTTTTAGTGACAAAAAGATGATTATGATTATTTATTTGCATTAAAATGATAAGATCAATTAATCATTAGAGCAAAATATAAATTGATTAAATAGATAAAAATGCCATATCCCCTCTATATATGGTGTACGCTGACATGCATTGGCTGTTTCGAGTGTCTTTTGGGGTATGGTTTTCGACATTATCAATTTTGGGGTATGGTATTCGACTGTATCAATTCTATATAGGGTTTACATTGGCATGAATTGGCCTTTTCGAGTGTCACATGCTGAAAAAATAAGGGGGCATTCACACAGAACACGTTGTTGCTGTTAAAAACCTTCAATGGAGCGAAACGAAACGGAAAACAAAGCAGGACTTTGTTTGACATGACATGTTTTTTCAAATGTGAAACCATTTTTTAAAACCAAACTCGAAGCAAGGCATCTTATCATAAAGCATCTTGTGTGAACAGCCCATGTCACATTACGCACAACTTTTTATGGAACCTGGAACGTATTCCTAAATGACAATTTGACAATTTATTAACATTAAAATGATACAATTAATTAATTATATAGATCAGTGCTATAAAAAAAAATGCTATATCAATGGTTTATCCTGGCATGAATTAGCTGTTTCAAGTGTCTTTTCGGGGTCCAGTTCTTGACCTTTTGAAAGAATAAGGGGGCATTCACACAGGATGCGTTCATGCTGTTAAAAAACGTTCAATGGAAAACCAAACTCCAAGCGAGGCTAAAAAAAATAACGATCCACCAATGATTTGCCAAGACTTGTGAAACTTCGACCAACACAAAGCTTGCTGTGTGAACAGCCCATATCTGTCACTTTTCACACAACTCATTTTAATATATATATATATATATATATATATATATATATATATATATATATATTCTAGAACGTCCCAGCAGGCACTGAACGTCAATATAATGTCAAGTTAACATTGAACGTCAGACAGACGTCGCATATTGATGTGAATGAAAATTGGATTGACATCAGTTTTTGACGTCAATTTGACATTGACTTAATGTTGGATTTTGGTTACACAACCTAAAAACAACAAAATATCAACATTAGTTGACGTTGGCATTGGACATCAAATTAATGTTCACATTGAATTGAAAATGTAACCAAATAACAATGTCTCATGACGTTATGTGCCTTCTGGGGTATTCATATCCTAAATTGGATATCCTAAATATTATTAAATGAAACAGATTTTTACAGATAAAAAGATAATTATGATTATTTATTAACATGCAGACTTAAATCTAAAAAAAGTGACTTTCTCACAAACTAATTGTCAACCGTTTCTGTAATATACTGGGCTCTAGAACGCTTTGTGCTTTTTTCTAACGCAGAGGAGGAAGCACGATAGAGGACGAGAATGAGCCGCTCTCGAAACGCCACTCAGATGGGGTTTTCACGGACAGCTACAGTCGCTACCGGAAGCAAATGGCCGTAAAGAAGTATCTGGCCACGATCCTTGGCAAAAGGTATAGACAGAGATATAGAAGCAAAGGACGGCGGCTCGCCTATTTGTAGCCATGCGTCTATGAGCTCTTGGAGCAAGTTAGTCACTATTGAGACTACTATGAAGATGTGTTATTTATAAACATGTACTTATGTATGAAGTGAAGACATTAAAGTGAATATTTTGATAATAATATTGTTTTGATCTTCCTTGTGGACCAGTCGCTTAGTTTTACCAATACTAACAATACCACTTATTTACTTGTTTATTTATTCATGTTTGTTTCAACACCTTGTCTATTCAATCCACCAGTCTGAATATGAGTAAATAAATAGTCTGAAAGACAATCACTACATTGAATGATACCTTCCTTCTTTCACGCCTGACATTAAGAAAGAAGTTTTTTTTATTTACAACAGCCCTGAAGACTTAGATTTGCACCAATTTCTACAAGACGTAGACTTTGGTGTGCTCCCGGATGGGGATGAGATTGAGGCATTTTTGTTGGATTGGCTGAGACAGTTCCCTCCTGAATTCCCGGTGAGTTTTTAAGGCTCGATGCCATAGCGCTTTTCTGAGGGCTCTCTCTCATCCCTTCCATGCTCTTTTACTCACATGAAGTTCTTCCTACTTTCATCTATGGCCTAAATCTCACAAGCCATTCAACGCACTTTTCTTTCTTGCAAAAACCTCTCTATACCTTAACTTTTCCATATATCTGAAAAAATGAGCCCCTTCAAGACCTGTTCACACCAAAGATGATAAGTTCACCCCACAACTATAACGATAACGGCACGGAGTAACAATATCGTTGAAATCTTTAGACTTTAGTAAATTTGAGCACTTAAAACAGCAGATGACAAAAGTATAGCTCATGTTGGATTGGACATTAATATATGACCCTGGACCACAAAACCACTCATAAGGGTCAATTTTTTTCAAACTGAGATTTATACATCTGAAAGTTGAATAAATAAGCTTTCCAGTGATGTTTTTAAGATAGGACCATATTTGGCCGAGATACAACTATTTGAAAATCTGGAATTTGAGGGTGCAAAAAAAAAAAAAATCTAAAATATTGAGAATACCACTTTTAAAGTTGTCCAAATGAAGTTCTTAGCAATGCATATTACTAATCAAAAATTAACCTTTAGTATATTTATAATAGGAAATTTACAAAATATCTTAATGGAACATAATCTTCACTCAATATCCTATTAATCCTAATGATTTTGGGCATGAAAGAAAAATCAATAATTTTGACCTGTTCAGTGTATTTTTGGCTATTGCTACAAATGCAGTAGTCAACATTTAAAGTTTTCAAAAAAGTTAATCAAAGTTGTCCTTAGACATAGTTTCAGGACAACTCTGATGAAAATGTTTGATCCGCTTCAAATGTTGACTACTGTATACCTGTGCTACTTAAGACTGGTTTTGTGGTCCAGGGTCACATATAGTAATCATTATATTTGTTTGTATAGTTATCGTTTTTGGTGTGAACTGAACAGGTCTTTTCTGTCCATATAAATGTGAATTAAATCTGAATCTTCAAATGCTGTGATTTAAAAAGATGACTTGTTTTAAACTATGTCCAGTCCTTTCTACTTTTCACTTAGTATGTAGTTGTTCCTCTTCGAAAACATCTTACAAAAACTTAAGTCCAGATTAGATTACAGTGGTATCAGAATTACAGTTTAAATGTTTCTTTCTTTGTTTTTTTTTCACAATTTCTGTCTTTCTCACATTGCCCACTTTCATATCAGTGTGAAATGTCTTTGTCTATTACCATAAAGCTGCTCATTAATGCAGACTTGCCTCTGCATCTTAGAGTTTTCTGTCGCATCTGTGTGGTTGTAAGTATCAGTAGGTTGGGTATGACATATGTGACCCTGGACCACAAAACCAGTCATAAGGGTCCACTTTTGGAAATTCAGATCTGAAATCTGGCCGAGATACAACTATTTGAAAATCTGAAATCTGAGGGTGGAAAATAATCAAAATATTGTCTAAATTAAGTTCTTAGCAATGCATATTACTAATCAAAAATTAAGTTTTGATATATTTTTACGGTAGGAAATTCACAAAATATCTTTATGGAACATGATCTTTACCTAATGAACCTAATGATACCTAATGCTTTTTTGGCATAAAAGAAAAATCAATCATTTTGACCCATACAATGTATTTTTGCCCATTGCTACAAATATACACTTTCTATTTATGACTGGTTTTGTGGTCCAGGGTTTATCCCTTTTTGCATTCAAGACAAAGAATATTCTGAAAGACGAAATAAAAGGCAATGTGTTTTGAGGTAAATCCAACTGGTAAAGTCATTCCTCTGACTTAAGCTTGTTAGTGATATGTACATGTTTGCATATGCATATTATGATGTGTGTGCGTGTGAAAGGGCGAACATGTGAAATCAATCTGTGTTTAATTCTGCATTCTCCTGCAGGCTTTGTGACACAGGAGGCAGCTAGCGGCTTGGGTGCCTTTGCTTCATCTTTAAAATGGCCACCAATTTCAGATGGCACATTAGTGGCCCTCCAAATGCTGCAATCACCTGCTCACACATTTCCTATTTCTCACATAACATGATTTGTTCAAACGCCACCTGGCTTTCCGGTTATTCGATTTAACTTCTCTATGCATAATGTGTGGTAGCGATCTGTACGGCATTCATTAAACATTCTCAGCCTTGAAACTCATTTTGTGTGCAAAGACTAATAGTGCCCAAAGCCTTACTTAAACATTAAGATGAATCTCTATGTCTTGTGTTGATCGATAGTACAATAACACATGGGAGCCGCACAAGGTCACCATTATATATATACATGTAAGAAACAAAACAAAACGGAAAAAAAACAACTGTGTTGTAATATTTGTATGAATAAATTTTTGTAAACAACAATTTCGTCTAATCTTTGAGGATTATGAGGAAAGCAAAGCCCCCAATAACACAAATAAAAACCCTTGGATCACAAATACATATATAAGTAAATATAACACATAATGCAAATATTTTAAAGATCACTTCATCACAAACAAAATGTGATATACCATCAATAAATATAAATTTAAAAAAAAGTATGATGTCAAATATTTTGAAAAATAATCAGTCGAAACACACGCTTTTGTACTAATATGTGACCCTGGTCTTAAGTAACACAGGTATATTTGTAGCAATAGCCAAAAATACATTGTATGGGTCAAAATTATCAATTTTTCTATTATGCAAAAAATCATTAAGCTATTAAGTAAAGATCATGTTCCATGAAGATATTTTATACATTTTCTACCATAAATATATCAAAATTTAATTTTTAATTAGTAATATGCATTGCTAAGAACTGTTTTTTCTAAATATTTCAATTTTTTTTGCACCCTCAGATTCCAGATTTTCAAATTGTATCTTGGCCAAATATTGTACTATCTAACAATACCATACATCAATGGAAAGCTTATTTATTAATTATTTATGCTCACTTTTTTTATACTAATATGTGACCCTGGACCACAAAACCAGTCTTAAGTAACATGGTTATATTTGTAGCAATAGCCAAAAATACATTGTATGGGTCAAAATTATCAACTATTTTATGCCAGAAATCATTAGGATATTAAGATTGTGTTCCATAAATTCCCAACCATAAATATATCAAAACTTAATTTTTAATTAGTAATATGCATTAATAAAAATTTCATTTGGACAACTTTAAAGGCGATTTTCTCAATATTTAGATTTTTGTTTTTTGCACCCTCAGATTCCAGATTTTCAAATAGTTGTATCTTGGTCAAATATCGTCGAATCCTAACAAACCATACATCAATGCAGCTTATTGAATCAGTGAAAGCTTATTTATTCATGATTGATAATAATATGTACCTTTAAGATACAAATATGGATGTTTAAGGTACAAAGGTGTACTTTTTAAAAGGTATTGCCCCTAGTGACTGCTTTTGTACTTTTTTCTGAGAGTGACACAATAAGCAAGAACAAAAGTAAATAACAATAAGGGTTTCATGTAACTGCTATCTAATAAAGTGAAATATTTAATTGCTTACATAAAAGCAGAGCTAAAACTCTACAATAGCTGGCAAAAGAGAAAGTACAGATTAGAGGTCGACCGATATTGGTTTTTACCGATACCGATAGCTAGGTTGGACCACGCTGGCCGATACCGATTAATTAACCGATAGTTTTTGAAAATGGATATTGAAGGCCAACTAAAATAGTGCTCTACTATTTAAAAAAATAAATACTAAACCATACTTTGTAAATGAATAAAAATATTAATATTAATTATAAATTGATCATTAAAGTTATTTCATAGTTCATTAATGTTAACAAAATGAACTTCGAAATTTAACAACATATCAGTAAATGTTGAAATTAACACTCTAACAAGGAACAACACTTCTATTCTACAGCTTTCATCAATCTTAGTTGATGTTACAAATGGGCTCATTGTAAAGGGGTGGGAATCTTTAAATTTTAACATTTTTTTATTATATAAGCAGGCTGCTTTTTAAAATAATTACTTATTTAAAATTAGTGTTCTTTAAGTGTCGGCAAGTTTACAGAAATAGTTTTTTTCTTTTTCGTTTGATTATTACAGATGAGATCAGACAGAGGCTGCTTTAACAGGCTGCATTCAAACGAATGCACAGATCTATTTCGATGTATCAGATGTTTTGTCCTGCTCTGAAAACATAACTGACTGTGTGTACATCAGTTTCGTATAAAAGTATTTGAAAATCCAAGTGCATTTAACTGCATCTGCAATCAAGCTTTTTAGGACGAACAAACACAAAGAGCAATTGAAAGTCTGTCAGTGCATCTAATAGTACTGCATTATAAACGGCAGAAATGAAGGCACATGTAAAGTCAAAAACTGCGATTGATAGCTCACACTGTCAAACAATACACTTAGCTCACTGTGGAAATTCTGTGCAATGAAGCCAGCCGCGTTTCTGACGCGCACGCGTGCCATATGCGGGAAAAACACACGCTCATTGAAGAGAGGATTGAGGTGCGTCGGAGAATCTATTTTTCACCCACCCTTTAATGAAACCGAACAAAAGTGCAGCGCTGTGTTGCGCGGACAACTTGCAGGTATCACACACACACAGGACGCGTTGTATAGTTCAAGCATAAATCTAAAACAGTTTATTTAATCACCAAACGGGCAAATGTTTACTTCAAGAATGATCAAAAAAGCGGCAAAGGTTAGTTTAAACATGAAACGGAAAGAGAAAGTGCGATCTATATTGCAGCCATTTCAGAAACAATTTCTTTTCTGTTTTACATTTATGTTAAAATATTATTTGTTTTTGTTTTGTTTCAGTTTAATATGTTAATTACGAAAGAAGTTTGTGTAATTTGTAAATGTCATAAAGGACGTGGTATGAATTGGACGGCAATACGCCAGGAGAATTGGAGAGGGTCAGACACAATTTTTGACAACTTCGTACGTTTTTATTTGTGGAAAATCCCTTCTTTAACGAATTTCGTTTTGTATTATTTTTATCTTAATTTTTAATAGATATTTTTGTTGATCAGTTATTAAAATCAAATAGGAACAGGAAAATGGCATTGTGAAATAAAGTGCGTAACAAGATGCAAACTCACCATGCTTTAACGGCCTGAAGAAAAGGCTAAAACATAAATTATAGCTCTGTATTAAGCATACAGACTTAATTAGAGCTACAGAAATACAAATAGTTTGCTTAAATGCAATCTTTATGAACGATGTAGGAAAGATGTGTAATGTAAAACTATGGCGCGCTGTGACTGATTTTGTCGGCTGAATGAACACAGTTTGCTTTCTCATGTTTTTACACCTGCAACTTTGCTGGCTAAGAATATAAACAGCTGGATATAAATCAATACAAATATATGGTAACAATCCTGGCATTAAACATTGGTCTAGGGCCTCTCATATAACCTCTCGTATAACCTCTCATACTCCATGACAGCGGAGCGTGAGCCGCTTCAGCAAAGAACGCAACCCGGAAAAACTATCGGCAAGGATTTTTGCCGATAACCGATAGTTCGGCCAATCAACTATCGGTGCCGATTAATCGGCAAAACCGATACATCGGTCGACCTCTAGTACAGATGTCTGTATGTATTGGTGTGTGTTCACCCACTGGGCTGTGACTGGTGTTATACAGTGAAGAGACGCAGGATTAGGAGAACCTTTTAGTTCCCGTCAGAACAGATCAGAGCTAATAATCTCACACCGGACCCCTCGATCGCTGTAGCACAGCAGGCAAAAACACTGACCTTTAGCTAGTTGACTGATCTCATGCAAACATGCATTGAACCCATGTCAGACTTGTGTAATGAGGGTTAAACAGGAGGATTAGTATTAAAAAGTTTATCTGTATTTTTTTAACAGGATCATAATCCCATTTTCATGAGGTTTACATACATAAGATAAAATGTGACCCTGAACTACAAAACCAGTCATAAGGTCAATTTTTTTGAAATTGAGATTTATAGACCAATTATAGGTTAAACATTCGGGATGTGCGTGCATCATGGTTGCAGAAAACTCAGGAGGTAGCCTTTACAGCTAGAGAATTACAGGATACAGACAAAATACTTTGATTGGATGTCATTTTTAATGTTCTCCGCTTATTACAAGAACTTGTCACCCAGCAAAGCACTGTTATTAAACAAAATTGGGGGGATAGATGGGTGGGATAGTTACAGATTCGAAACAGGGATGATGTTTTTTTATGGGTGAAGTGGCAGAAAACTCACTATTTTTGAGTTAAATCGAGTCCAAATTAGGAGATATGAACTTGCATTTGTGAGAAAAGGTCAGAATTGTGAGATAAAATAAATAAATGTTATGTACAAATGTTAATGTCGAATAATGTCAAACCGTCCCCTATGAACAGCATATGCATTGTTTAAACCAAAATTATGCTTTAAAAGTTGAGTAATAATAGCAGTTTTCATCCATAGTATCATCATTTAAACATCTGTGTTGAGTTTCAAACGGCTTCTTTGACGACAGTATTCTATAAAAATCATTTGCATTCTGATTTTGAAATCAACAGGCCCAAATTTATTTATTTTTTTTGCTCTATTCCATGGATTTTAGCCCTTTACCTCTACTTGTTACCAGTGTTTTTCTGCAACCACTATGTGTGCGCAGCTGCAAGTGACGCAACTGTGACAAATTGGTCTATACGTCAAAGCTGAATAAATACGCTTTCCATTGATATATGGTTTTTTAATAAGGATAGGACAATATTTGGCCGAGACAAAACTGTTTGAAAATCTGAGAAAGCAAAAAAATCTAAATACTGAGAAAATCGCTTTTAAATTTTTCCAAATAAAGTTCATAGCAATGCATATTACTAATGAAAAATTAAGTTTTGATATATTCACAGTAGGCATTTTACAAAATATATTCATGGAACATGATGTTTACTTAATATCCTAATGACTTTTGGCATAAAAGAAAAATCAATAATTTTGACCCATACAAAGCGTTTTAGCTATTGCTACAGATATACTCCTGCTGCTGTTTTTGTGTTCCAGGGTCACAAATGTTGTAGATTTTAATGTATTTAATATATTTACCAAAACATAAAATAAGTAAGCTTGACTAAAATTCATATTTATGAAGATTATTGAAGGTAGTTCTTGCAGGTGTTAATGTGTAGAGTTTTGATTTTCTGTCTCTGGGACAGAACTTATAAACAGGCTACAAACAGTAGTCTTTTTACCAATAAGCCTATTTTGATACATGACAAGTTTGGCTATGAATCAGGTATTACAAACTGATAAATGGACAAGTGAATTGATAAATCACATGCATTCAAGTTATGCATTTTCACCTCAGCTTGTGTAATGCAGTTGTGTGTAAATCTAGGTTGCAACTCGTTGAAAAAAAAGGTGGCATATTTTTATACATTGCTTTCTGCACATTTGTTTAGTTTGTTAAATGTGTGTTAAGTTTTAGTCAAAACAGATTAATCTGGCAACATTTTATTACATATATTTTATATGTCTGGTAATGAACCTAAAACGTTAACGCATGTATGAAAATAATGCACCACCTATACAATAAACCTTGCCATAACCCTGAATAATACACTCTTTAAAGTAAAGGTGCTTCATGATGCCATAGAAGAACCTTTGGCTAAATGGTTCCATAAAGAACCTTTTACATCTGAAGAACCTTTCTGTTTCACTTTGTTGCAAAAGAAGGTTCTTCAGATTATAAAAGGTAAGAACGAGCTGGTTCCTTTGCCTTAAAAAACTTTGACTTAATGGTTCATCGCTGTGAAGAACCTTTTAAAGCACCTTTATTTTTAAGAGTGTAGTGTTAACAAAAACAAAAGTGAGATAAAAAGGCATTTGCTGACCAAAAGTGTAATTTTAACTTATTTCGTGACTCGTGTTTCACGATACACTGTACCAGGTGGGCTATCGAGCAAGTTTACTATATCAGAAAAGCCAAGCATATTGAGCTGGTTCACTGTGTCATAAAATGAAGTGGAGTACTACGGCGGTTACAAAAAAAAAAAAGCACCATTTCCTAATCTTAAATAATAAATAAAGATGGCACCACAAATTGAGGCTCTTTCGGAAAACGGAAGTGTGTGTGATTGACTTAAAGAGTCTTAAGGGAAAACAAGCTCATTGTTTTCTGATAATTTCTACCTCTTTCTACTTCCTTTGTCCTCTGTCTGCCTTCCTCTTCTTCAAACACTGACTTTTATGAAACACGATCAACTGCCCTGGTATGATCATTTTATACAAAGGCTGCATTCAAAATTGCACTATATGGTCAAATATATGGACAAATTCACAGTATTTAAATAAACAGTTGGCAAAAAGTACCTGGACGACTTACTAATTCCAGTGAGATTCTGATGTGAGCATTTAATGGACATATAGAGAGAGAAATTGTGCGAGGCAATGCAACTGACACTAGATCACATGACAATTATAACATGATGCATGTATATCAGGATTTAATTCTATTTTTATACAGTTGTGAAATAATTACTTATTTAAAATTGTACACTCTTAAAAATAAAGGTGCTTCACGATGCCATTGAAGAACCTTTTTGTCTGAATGGTTCCATAAAGAACCTTTAACATCTGACGAACCTTTCTGTTTCACAAAAGATTCTTTGTGCCGAAGATTATGAAAAGGTAAGAAAGAGATGGTTCCTTAAAGAACCTTTGACTGAATTGTTCTTTGAACCAAAAATGGTTCTTCTGTGGCTTCGTGGTGAAGAACATTTAAAGCACCTTTATTTTTAAGAGTGTACCTACACAAGGGTTTTTGATTTTGGACACAGCTGTGATCCTGGACCACAAAATCAGTCGTAAGTAGCACGTGTATAGCAATAGCCAAAACTACACTGTATGGGTCAAAATTATTTTTCTTTTCTGCCAAAAATCGTTAGGATATTAAATAAAATCATGTTCCATGAAGATATTTTGTAACTTTACTGCCATAAATATTTTAAAACATAATGTTTGATTTGTAATATGCATTGCTAAGAACTTAATTTGGACAACTTTAAATGTGATTTTCTCAATATTAAAATTTTTTGGGCACCCTCAGATTTCAGATTTTCAAATAACTGCAGCTTGGCTAAATATTGTCCTATCCTAACAAACCAGCTTTCATTTGATGTATAAATCTCAATTTAAAAAAAAGTACCATTATGACCTTGTGATCCTAATCCAGTATGATATAACCATTCTTGGGTTTTAATTTAGGACGCTTTTTTTACAATATGGCACAAGAGCTCACCCAACAACAGCATCCTAGTTGCTGCTATGGACAATGCAAACATTAAAAGCTGAAGGACATTTATTTAGATAATTTCTAAATTTGTAAAAAAAAAAAATGCCTGTAAGAGCTGAGTATTATCGTCAGCATGATTCTTTATTGAGAATGTGCTATTATGGTGTCTATCTGAGAGGTTGCCTTATAAAATTTTTAATTTCCCTGTCCCAGTTACTGTACAAACATTTTACGGAGACACCTGAGAGTTTTATTAGAACCTTCAAATTAACTGCTATAGGTGCGTCTTTTCAGATAAAGTCATACAGAATTCCTCTTCTGTCTCTATCTTTGTCTCTTTCTTATCCCCCTGTTCTCCAATTCCATTATCTACTCTTCAATCACCAGCTTAATGACTACTTTAATTATTAATATCCACATCTAGTGTGTATGTTTGTGGGGTGTGCAAATGCATCTAAGTGGATGGAAGGTGATGGGTCTTTATTTAGAGCGCTATTGATAAATGCACGAGGTATCACTGCCAAACACTTCACTTTTTATTTACGAGAGACGTCAACATCCTTATTAAACATTCATATGAGGCACTCATCTCACTGCACCATCTCATTGGCAATGTGTTTTGCTTTAGAGCTGTGGTAATTAACCTGTGGCTCTTTATCACCAGTGTGGTCTCACTTTTCACTGCACTTGTCCAGCAAGACGAATTAGCTATTCATTATTATAGGCTAATGCATTATATTTAATCATATTACAGCAATTACTAGATGAATGTCCATCTGTATTAATCCTTGCATTGAATCATTGCTAGTTTTGCGGACACATGTCCAGAGTCACCATGTTTTTAATCAGAACAGATTAGAATAGATGAATGTTTTTAGACTAGGGGTATTGTCCTGTTTTGTAAAGGAGATTTTTGTGAATGTAAGAGCCTCTTTTAAGAGTTGTTTGGCACCACAGCTCCAAAAATTTACCAGTACATACAATTTGTTTCAGTTTCCAGCTGAAATGAACACTAGTGGCAGTAAAACAACAGCTTTTATTTTTTATTTTATTTATTTATTTTTACACAAATTATAATTGCAGGGTCAGATAATTGATTATTAAATACTTATTTTCACATTGTTACTATGTTATGATTTCAAAACAATCTTAGTGCATGATTAAAAACCAATTCCTTTTTTTAATGTTTGCATCACATAACCAGCTCCATTTGTTTGGCTTTTTTAATGTAGTAAACTTGCTCAGTAGCACACCCGGTTCAGCATTATATTTGCTGGTTGCTTCAGCAAATCCGATTACAATCTTGCGCTTGCTTTCGGTAATACTTTGGTTTGGGTTTAGTTATGTTTAGGGTAGGGTTTGGTGTAGGTGTGATGTTATAGAGCATCTTTTAGCTCCAATTTCCATTAAAAATTTCATTTCTGAATCTCCACTATATATCTGCAGGCCACAAATGTCTTGCCAGTATTTTTTTTATTTACATATTTGAAAGTGGACATTTTCTTTGTCCTTCAAAATGTTTTCATGCTTCATTGTGGCTCATCACAAAAGTTAAAACAGTTCAGATTTTTTAATGTTTTTTTTTTTTAAGAAATCTCTTTTTATGCATTTATTTGATCCAAGTAAAATTTTGAAATATTTTGAAATATTATTTAAAATAGCTGTTTTCTATTTGAATATATTTTAAAATGTAATTTATTCCTGTAATTAAATCTAAATTTCCAGCATCATTACGTCTTCAGTGTCATATGATCCTTCAGAAATTATTCTAATATGCTGATTTTCCGTTCAAAAAACATTATTATTATTATTATTATTATTATATTATCAATATTTAAAACAGTTGAGGGCATTTTTTCAGGATTCTTTCATTAATAGAAAAATCAAAAGATCAGCATTTATCTAAAATAAAATGGTTTTGTAACATTATACACTACTATTCGGAGTATGCAATTTTTGGGGGGAGAAAGAAATGATAGAAATCAATACTTTTATTTAGCAAGGATGCTTTAAATTGATCAAAATTGATGATAAAGACATTTATAATGTTCCAAAAGATTTCTGATTTCCGATAAATGCTATTCTTTTGAATTTTCTATTCATCAAACCGTACTGAAACCTGAAAAAATTCTACTCAGCTTTTTTCAACATAATAATAAGAAGAAATGTTTTTTGAGCAGCAAATCATAATATTATAATGATTTCTGAAGGATCATGTGACTGGAGTAGGAATAAAGGAATAAATTACATTTTAAAATAGTTTTAAAACTGTTATTTTAAATAGTAAAAATATTACAAAATTGTACTGTTTTGCTGTACTTTGAATCAAATAAATGCAGGCTTGGTGAGCAGAAGAGACATAAAAAATCTCACAGTTCAAAAACTTTTGACTGGTAGTGTATGACTCAAAGCTACCGTGTTATGAGTGTACAAGCCAATGTATGAACTCAAAAATGTAGAAAACATTTAAGTCAAGTCAAGATTATTTATACAGCGCTTTTTACAATACAAGTTGTGTCAAAGCAACCTTACAGTATTAAAGTAAGACAATAAAGTGTCAATAATAATGCTAAATAAAGTTCCATGTTGCATCAGTCAAAGATACAAATTTGTTAGAGAGACCACTCTTTTGAAAATAACAAAAAAAAAAAAAAAAACAAGATTTCTTTTAGAATGTCTTCCTGATTTCACTAAAAACAATTAGGTGCTTTAAATAGACCCTGTAGTATATGTAAATCAGTAAATCAGTCCCTTCATATTACTAGCGTAGTTCCACGTCACATCAGTTCGGTCATATGCGTGTAAAAGTGTGTGGGTGTGTGCATTAACCTTCATGCGTAGAGATTTCTATTATTAGAAAGTTGCGAATGACGCAACATTTTAAATGATTACCTTACCTTACGGCTATTACGATAAACAAAGTCTACAACATTCAACAATAAAACAGTAATTGTGCTTCAGGACTGAGAGAGATTTGTTTGGTATTTATATTTACAATGCAATATTGCAATACTAAGTTTTCAATAAACACTTTATAGCATCGTGACTGGCTGTACATACAGTATAAATCTATTGTACACACAAGTACAAACCATTTTTGAATATATCTAAATGCAATATCCTGTCAAGGTAGAGACAATACTTTTATGGCCACTGAACATCTAGTTCAATAAAGGTCTTGCATTGATGCAATAAAATGAGCAAACAAAAATATACCAGTTGCAGTTTTAGTAACAGTGTTTACATGGGGATATGACATGCTGAACTGATTTTGCTGTCTCTGATTGGATAGTAACTTATATATTATATCTGAAAAATATCCAAAGGTTTGCAGAGAGCTGTCAACAAAGCTTTGTTATAAAAAGGTAGTTGATTCGGGGCAGTAAAGGGGAGGATTTGAGATTTAACAGGATAATTAACCTTTAGGAGGTCATTATAGACGAATAAAAGACTCATTTTGCTGGAAATGTCAATGGTATAACATTTGCAGCAAAGAAGCAAGCTCTAATGACCGAGACCTTATCCAAAGAGAAGTATTCTTGCTCCTGTAACACTTTCGCTCGCTCTAATTGTCAGCCCCTTAACTTCTTCCCTTCACTCAGATTTTTCACCAGTATTTACTTTTTCTCACTTAGTTTTTGTTCTAACATACCTCACTTCTCAGGCTTTTCTTCCTGATTTGTTCCCTCTCTTTATGCCAGTGTCTTTGACATGAAATCAAATCGCAGTCACTCATTTTACTTCCGTAATGTGATGTATTTGAAGTAACATGTTCAATACCACACTTAATGTCCAATGTAAAATCTGGTCTCTGAAGCAAAGCCAGTCAAGAATCCTATGGAAAATATAATGGAAATTAAAATATGAGGTTTTTCAATTCAGAGTCAGAACCACATCAGAGTTCATATTATATGACAATAATCATATAACAATTGAATTTTTATTAAGTTAATGTACTATAATTCACTTGAATATTAATAAATCTATAATGAGGTTTTCAGTAACCACCTTTTAATTATGAACCATTTATTTCTTTATAAAATAGAAATTTTAGAAAAAGCACTTTAATATTATTTTCAATTAAAATGAACATAAAGCGAAAGTATTTAAAATAAAAGGCACAAAAGCTAAGTAATACTAGGGCTGGGCGATTTGGCCTAAAATCAAAATCTCGATTAATTGAACATTTTAACTCGATTACGATTAATGAACGATTATTTTATTTATTAATAAAATTATATTTAATTATATTTATATAATATTTATTTTTTTGCCCTCATAGTTCACTGACAAGTTTTGTACTTTGTACTTTGTATTTGTTGCTGAAATTAAAGCACACATTGCTTAAAATGAAAAGTCACATTTTTCTTAAATTAGTGAAAATAAATAACTTGCACTTTTGGAAACAAAATAAATTGTTTTTCATATTAAAAGTAGAAAATAAGCAGTATCTCTTCTAAATAAAATTACTCTTGTATATCCTGTAAATACTTTTCACTGTATAAATACTGTTTAAGCTCTCCATCGACATGTTGGCGGAGTAACGTAACGTAACGGAGAGGGGTCACATGACTCCACACACGGCAGGGTTTTTAAAGGGAAAGTAATTGAAATAATCGACCTGGAAAAATTTGATCGATTATAGGTTCTGAATGTCGATTTCGATTACTTTTCGATTAATTGCCCAGCCCTAAGTAATACCATGTATTCCTAGTTGCTTTTTCAGTAAAAGTTACTTGCATTTATTATGTTTTTTATTTTTTTTATATTTAGACTTTATTAAAGAATATTTTTGTTTGTCAGAAATTGCATTTTGCATGTGGTTCTGTTTTTTTTTTTTACTTTATTCCTGAAACATTTTGACTACATTCTCAAAATATTTCCAATTTATTCTTGTAATTTCAACTCTATTTTTGAAATATTTCAACTTTATTCTCATAATATTATGACTTTAATCTCGTAATCTTAGACTTTTTTAAATGGTTCATAATTAAAAGGTGATTATTTTCCATACCATGAAATGTCCTCCCAAAACACAAAATATTATAGATTTAATAATATTAAAGTAAGTTATAGTGCATTAACTTAATAAAAATACAATTATTATATGATTATTGACATATAATATGAACTCTGATGTGGTTCTGACTCTGAAAAACCTGATATTTTAATTTCCGCTATATATTCCATAGGATTCTTGACTGGCTTTGCTTCAGAGACAAGATTTTACATCGGACATCAAGTGACTGGTGCATTGTGGTATTGAACATGTTACTTTAAATACCTCACATTACGGAAGTGAAATGAGTGACTGCGATTTAATTTCATGTCAAAGACACTATTTTTGTTTGTCAGAAATTGCATTTTACATGTGGTCCTGTTTTTTGACTTTATTCTTGAAACATTTTGACTATATTTTCGAAATATTCTGACTTTATTCTCGTAATATTTCGACTTAATTTAGACTTTATTCTCAAAATATTATGTTTTTTTTTGTGTGGCACCTCCGATGTCGTACTGTATGTTTCACTCAGATTTTTCACCAGTATTTACTTTTTCTCACTTAGTTTTTGTTCAAACATACGTCATTTCTCAGGCTTTTCTTCCGGATTCTTTCCCTCTCTTTATGCCAGTGTCTTTGACATGAAATTAAATCGCAGTCACTCATTTTACTTCTGTAATGTGATGTATTTGAAGTAACATGTTCAATACCACAATGCGCCATTCACTTGATGTCCAAAGTAAAATCTAGGCTCTGAAGAAAAGCCAGTCGAGAATCACGGTTTCCTATGGAAAATATAATGGAAATGAAAATATGAGGTTTTTTAGAGTCAGAACCACATAGAGTTCCTATTATATGACAATAATCATATAATAATTGTATTTTTACTAAGTTAATGTGCTATAACTCATATGAATATTAACAAATCTATAATATGTTGTGTTTTGAGAGGTTTTCAATAACAACCTTTTAATTGTGAGCCATTTATTTCTATATAAAATAGAAATATTAGAAAAAAACACTAATATTATTTTCAATTAAAATTAACATAAAGCAAAAGTATTTTAAATAAAAAGCACAAAAGCTAAGTAATGTATTCCTAGTTGCTTTTTACATTTATTTCATTTTTTATTTTATTTTTATATTTAGACATTATCAAAGACATAAAGGCATTTTGCATGCGATCCTGTTTACTGTTTTCTTTAATTCGGGCTTGACTGGAAAATTGAATTTATACAGCATAAACAATAAAGTAAAGATATGATTAATATGAAATGTTAGCATTATAACATAAATGTAACGTTATCGTTGATGCTAGCTATTATCGTATGTTTAAATGCTGAAAACGTACACATTACATCTGAACATATACAAACTGAGGTTACTTTAAACAAAGACTATAGAAACCACATTAAAGACAGTTTATGTATGAAAATAAACTTACTTTGGTTTGGCATTAACTCACTCTTATGCTTGAACAGCTCTTCTTTAACAGCCAGCGATGTTTTTCAACGGCTCTGAAGATAACGAACTTTAGGGGCGGGGCTAAACTACGGCTCTGGCTGTCAATAATTCCCCAACAGCCAATCAGATTCAATTTAGGTCTTTTCAAAAAATGACAGCCAAATCTGTCCTGAATGTCTTGTAGAAAAAAAAACACACAGATAAAGCATTTTATTACACACGATTTAACCCCTTCATTGTTATTTTAATTATCGTTTTATTTTTTATTTCATAAATTCTGAAAAATTTGCTCTGTGTTAGCCAGTCACACTGGTTAATTTGTGCCCTCATGCTGGGTATGTGTGACAGTTCAGCCTGTAGGAGGCTAATTGGCTAATGGCATTTAACACACTGTTCAGAATGAGCTGATGAATTCACTGTGGGATACTGAAACACAAAAATAGCAGTTGCATGCTGGGAGTAACACTTATTGGTCTGACATACACTCCACCACAAATCAACGAAGAGGGACGTGTTTCGCTTAACCTGGTCCCTTGTATCTTTCCTCTTTTTATAGATGTTCTTTTATATAAATTATTTACAACAGCCCAAAATCCAAAAACGAGTTTGCATTTTAACACGTCCGTCTTGAAGTCAATCAGTGCATCCAAAATCACAATGAGTAGGAACTACATTTTACATTTACATTTATTCATTTAGCAGATGCTTTTATACAAAGTGACTTACAACAAGGTTTATCATAAAGAGGCAAATAAGCACAGGAAGTGCTGGTTGTTCAGACTGGACATGGTACATGCTGGACATGGAGGGATTAAAGTAAGAGAAAGCAATTTTTTATTTTTGTATGTTTTGTGGTTTTAAAAAAAGCCAAACTCAATTAATAGTAAATGTTAGCAAATGCAAAAGGCCCAGTGGCCTAATGGATAAGGCATCAGCCTCCAGAGCTGGGGATTGTGGGTTTAAGTTCCACTTGAGTTGAGTTTGAAATGGTAATTTGTTTTAAAAAACTATGAATATGCCTTGAATTTCATCAAAAGCCAAAGTCAATTAATAATGAAGAGCAAGCTTGCTACCCGGCCTCGTGGATAAAGCATCAATCTCTGGGCCTGGGGATTGTTCTCTCATCTGGGTTGTGTTTCCAGTGTGGCAAAAGTTCTACAGTAATTCCTGTACAAAAGAAGAAAGTGTGCTGTGTGTTATGATTCGTGCTGGACGAGACGATAGACGAGATACAAAACAAACAATATATTTAATATTAATCTTCAAGATGAACAGGCAGGAACACAGAATACTTCCATACACGTAGACAACATTAAGGACCGACATTGAACTCAAGATACAAACAGACTTATAAAGGGAAACTAATAATTACAGACAGATGAAGGGAATTCAGACAAACGAGGGCTAAACCAAAGTACACAGATCAACGGGGGAGACAATGGGAGAAACCAAGTACCAAAACAGACATAAATGTGACACTGTGTTGCTACGAAAAGCCAATTTCAACTGGCGATTAGGCAACATGCAATAGCTCCAGTGCCCTAATGAATATGGCATCAGCCTTACTTCAACCTTGCATCATTCAATAATGATTAAGATTGTGGGCTTCCACCTGGGTAATGTTTAAATTGTCCTAAAATTCTACAGTGGTATGTTTTAAAAAATCATAGGTTGTCATTTTTTTGCTACAAAAAAAGCAAATTAGGATGCCTAGTGGCCCTAAAATTCCACAGTAATTTGTTTACAAAAAAGAGTTTGCAACGTGTTCGTGATTCTACAAAAAGACAAACTCAATTAATAGCACACGTTAATTCCACAAGAGGCCCAGTGGCCAGTGGATTGTGGGTTCGAGTCCCACCTGGGTCATGTTTATAGTGCCCTAAAACTCTACAGTAATATGTTTAAAAATTGTTTGTCCTTTGTGTTGCTACAAAAAGCCAAACTCAAATAATAGCAAATGTTGGCTATGCAAGTGGCCTAGTGACCTAATAGATAAGGCATCAACCTCTGGAGTTGGGAATTGTGGGTTTAAGTCCCACCTGGTTTGTGTTTGAAGTGCTACTCAAATTCTATGGCAATTAAAAAGCTAAAATCAATTAATAATGAATATCATGCAGAAGATCCGGTGGCCTTACAGATAAAGTGTCAGCCTCTGCCTAGGCATTGTGGGTTCAAGTCTCTCCTGGGTTGTGTTTTCAGTGCAGCAAAAAGTCCAATTTCAATTAGCAAATATGAAGCATGCAAAAGACACAGTGGCCTAATGGAGAAGGCATCATCAGCCTCTGGAGCTGGGAATTGTGGATGAAGTCCCACCTGGGTTGTGTTTGAAGTGCTGCACAAATTCTATGTTTTTTTGTTTGTTTGTTTGTTTTTTGTTTTTGTTTTTTTGTTAAAAGACCTCTAATGTGTATTGAGTTTCTGCTAAAAGCCAAATCAGTAAATGTCAGACCTGGAAAGACTCAGTGGGTACACTGCAAAAAATGCTTTTCTTACTTAGATTTTTTGTCTTGTTTCCAGCCAAAATATCTACAAATTCTTGAATAAGGAAGGATTTTCTAGACAAGTAAAAATAATTTTCTTGTTTTTAGTAAAAACAAGTCAAAATTAAGTGAGTTTTTGCTTAAAACAAGCAAAATAATCTGCCAATGGGGTAAGAAAAAAAAATCTTATTTCATGCAGACAGCTAGATTATTTTTCTCACCCCATTGGCAGATTATTTTGCTTGTTTTAAGCAAAAACTCACTTAATTTTGACTTGTTTTTACTAAAAACAATAATTTTTTTTTTTTTACTTGTCTAGAAAATCCTTCCTGATTCAAGAATTTTAGATATTTTGGCTGGAAACAAATCAAAAAATCTAAGTAAGAAAAGCATTTTTTGCAGTGTAAGGCATCAGCCTAAGATATCATAACAATTTCTGAGGTATTTCTGAAAGCAGAGCATTAGGAAAAAATATAGATAGCTCTGCGTAGTATTTTAGGAAAAGGAAATTCAGGCAAGGCTTAATAGATCTGTGGAAAGGTCAGCTGGATGGAAGCTTCAGTCTATAGAACTGAATAATGTGTGGTTTAATGCTGCAGTTACACATCAACTAGGTAATATACAAAAAAAAAATCTACTTGTTATAAACCGATTTAAGCACTTACATTTTAGTCTGAATTTACTATATTCGCCATGTTGATAGGGTCATGTGACCTACAGCTGTGTCGCTTCACAAGGTTCAAATAGAAATGATTGATTGAGTCAGTGTGGAAGAACTTGACTGGTCTGCATAAAGCCAAGTCCTAATCTCAGCTGAACACCTCTGGTGTGACTTTAAATGCAGACCTTGAGCCAAAAACTCATCACCAAATACCAAAGACTTGTAACTATGGCTACAGTCATTTTAAACACTTCCAAGACTGAGATGGAAATACAATTTTTAAATACATGATTTATGCTTCCATCTTTGTTGCCACAGTTTTGGAAGTGCCTTTTTCTGTTCTAAAGAAGGGGTGCACCAATACTTTTGTCCATATAGTGTATGTACAAGTCATGGAAGTTTTTGGCTCAAGTTTGCATTTAAAGTCAGCTGGGATTAGGACTTGGTTTTACCAGATCAGTCAAGTTCTTCCACACTGACTGAATTAATCGTTGTCATGTTAGAATAGAAAGGGTCCTGTCCAAACTGTTGCTATAAAAGTAAAAGCACACAGTTCCCTAGAATATAATTACATGCTTAAACATTAGGATTTGTACTCATGGAAATTACTAAAACCTTTTCATTAGAAGAGCAATACAGTGTATTGTAGAGAATGCCTGAAGAAACAAGGTCTGGTTAATACAAGCTAAAATATTTTTGCATTTTATTCTACATGTATCAATATACCATTGTGTTTTTTTACTTGAAAAAGTGTCTATAAGGTACTACAGACGTTGTTGAGACATTAAACATTATTGCATTGAACAGACAAACTAATTAACTCACTGCAATTAGTCACACTGCACACTTACTTAGATCTTTTTTGTCTTGTTTCTAGCCAAAATATCCAAAAAGTCATTTTTTTAGGATTTTCTTGACAAGTAAAAAATATTGTCTTGTTTAAAAAAAAAAAAAAAAAAGAAGTCAAAAGTAAGTGTGTTTTTGCTTGAAACAAGCAAAATTATCTGCTAGTGGGGTAAGAAAAATAAATAAAGAGAAATTAGATTATTTTGCTTGTTCTAAGCGAAAACTCACTTAATTTGGACTTTTTTTTTTTGCCAGAAAACAAGACAATAATTTTTACATGTTTAGGAAATCCTTCTTTATTGAAGAATTTTTCAATATTTTGGCTGGAAACAAGAAGAAACGCATTTTTTGCAGTGCACTTTCATAGCCTCATTGTGTTCATAAAACTATTTTAACTCAAACATTCAGGGAAAATGTTTTTAAATAAAGTCTGAATAGGCTTAACGGTGGTGAATGATGTTGAAGTTATGTGACCACGGTTTCGCTTTTAACTTCATCTGATTGTATTCATGCATGTTCATTTTTAAAGTCTATCATGATTAATAAAATATGTACGAATCATAAACTTTTGTTGGTCACAAAGTTTATTTTCTGCAATAATCCAAAAGCCAATGGGAAAATGCTATTACTGTAAAATCTCTTATTCACATTAGTGTCATCCAGCCGAAGTGTGCTGATGTCTTTCCTGATAGTCTTGTAGGAAGAACTGGAGCATATTCATAATTTACTCAGGGTTTGGCACTAAAACCAAGACACTTCCGCTTTTACAGGATCTTTGAGGTGTTGCTGCCGACGGCTTGCGTGGTGGTGCTGTATGAGGAAGAGCAATTCACATGGAAGTGTGTGGAAGTGAATGACATGTAGTTAAGCTTTAAAAGATCCCTGTCCTTTCTTATTCAGTTGGTGAGCAGCACTTGAGCGCAAGAACAAGTCTAATTTGACAGGCTCACAATTATTCTGTTGATAAGCTGCAGTCAGAGGAAACTCATTTGCATGAGCATGAGCTGGCCTTGTGAAAAACAAGTGCACTTAATTGTATTGAATGTGCACTTGTGGTGTACTTCCAATCTTAAAAGTATACTTTTTAAAAAGTGATCTTACAGATAACATAATATTATGAGGTACAGTAAGAGTACTTAAAGGAGTAGTTCACTTTCAGAACAAAAATGTACAGATAATGTACTCACCCTCTTGTCATCCAAGATGTTCATGTCTTTCTTTCTTCAGTCGTGAAGAAATGATGTTTTTTGAGGAAAACATTTTAGGATTTCTCTCCATGTAGTGGACTTTTAAAAAGTGCACTTTGGAACAATGTCAAATTAAACATTTTGTTTTAGTTTTACATTGGACAAGAGGTTTTTGAGAATTAATGGATGGATAGACTTTTAAATACATTTTAAATCATTACTTTAATAATACAATAATAATCTTTAAAGTTACATACAAATATTTAAAGGTAATACATTTTAAATGTACTATGTTGCATAACCATTATAACTTGCATTAAATATATGTATTTTAGTTTATCATGAATGCTTGTCAGTACATTCAGCAGTACTTTAACCATATTTCAAAAACAATAAAAGTATTCTGAAATTAAATACAGTTAAAGTCAAAAGTTTACACACACCTTGCAGAATCTGCAAAATGTTAACTATTTTAGCAAAATAAGAGGGATCATACAAAATGCATGCAATTTTTTTAATATTTCACGTAAAAGATGTTTACATACAGTCCACAAGAGAAAATAATAGTTGAATTTATAAAAATGACCCTGTTCAAAAATTATCATACACTTGATTGTTGTTGTTGTTTTAGTGATAGTTGTTTATGAGTCTCTTGTTTGTCCTGAACAGTTAAACTGTCTGCTGTTCTTCAGAAAAATCCTTCAGGTCCAACAAATTCTTTGGTTTTCCAGCATTTTTGTGTATTTGAACCCTTTCCAACAATGACTGTATGATTTTGAGATCCATCTTTTCACACTGAGGACAACTGAGGGACTCATATGCAACTATTACAGAAGGTACAAACACTCACTGATGCTCCAGAACGAAAAAACATGCATTAAGAGCCGGGGGTGAAAACTTTTGAACAAAATTAAGATGTGTACATTTTTCTTATTTTGCCTAAATATCTTTTTTTTTTTTTTTTTTAGTACTTCAGAAGCTACGGAAGATACTTAAGAGACAAAATAAGTTAAATTTACCCTGATATTCAAATTCAAAAAGTACTTTTTTTTTTTTTTTTTTTTTTTTAATTCACTATGGATTATATGTAAACATCTTTCATGTGAAATGTCTTATTCAGGTCAGTGCTAAATAAAAAATAACATGCATTTTGCATGATCCTTCTTATTTTGCTAAAATAATTAACATTTAGCAGATTCTGCAAGGTGTATGTAAACTTTTGATCTCAACTGTACATAAAGACGTACTTAAGTCCTACTTAAGTGGGTCAAGAGGCACTAAAGTTTGGTTAATTGCATTTAATATAAGTTTAAACTACATTTTAATTTAAATGCACTTAAAATGCAACAAAACTGGTTATACCAGATAGTTTTGCACTAGACAAAACAGCTTTACTTTCTGTAAAGCTTCTTTGAAATGATGCATATTGTGAAAAGACTGTATTCATTTGAGCATGCACTTCCTGTTTCCTTTTACCATGATACATGAGTTAAAACAAGTAAGAAAAAAATAAGAACAAATCCTGACATATATTTCTGCGTGTACGTGCATCTTTTGGTATACAGATGTGGATGAAATATTTACTGCTTTCCTCACTCTGAGGCATCTGAGACTCCAGTGGGAATGACACGTCCTGATAAACACACAGTTTGCTGTGTTTTGTTACTGAATTATTGAATTGGAGTTTGAATGTAACATCAAAGCAGATTTTTCTTCTCCGTGCATGCCTGACATTTTAATTGAAATTTGTTTAAAAGTGTTTTTTTATTAGGACTGTAAGGTTTTGAATGCTAACAAGCTGACAACATTGACAGGCCTTTCACATTTGAATCTGGACTAAAGCATGGCAGCCCAGTAAAGATTTCTAGATATTGATTGAAAAATGTTCTGCATCTTTACTATTGTTCTTTATAACTGAGATGCAATTTGCAATTCTTAGACGAAAAGTCTGAATTGTGAGAGAAAAAGTCGCTACCTTTATTTATTTTTTTACATTTTGTTCAGAAACATGCTTGTCGCAATTTCACAAATCTGACTTGTTTTCTCACAATTTTGAGTTCATATCTAACAATTCAGACTTCTTAGAATTCCTCAGAATAGTTTTCGAAATTCTGAGTTTATATCTCGCAATTGCAAAAAAGCCACAATTACCTTTTTTTTTTATTCTTTGGTGGAAACAAGCTTGTCATCATTGTCACAATTAGGGCTTTTTTCTTGCAATTTCAAATGTATATCTTACAAATCAGACTTTTTACTTTAGTTGATATTTTCTTTAGTTTCATAATTCTGAAAAGAAAAATCTGAATTGTAAAATGATAACCCAGAATTGCCAGAAAAAAATATATAAACTCATACTTGTGAAGAAAAAAGTCAGAATTGTCAGATTCACTTTTTAAAGTCAATTAACTTTTTATATTTATTGCAAGACATTTTTCTTACAATCCTGAATGTATTCAGACGCTTTTCTTAGAACTCCGCTTATACAGTATCTAGAAATGAGTGTTTATCTTAAAATTCTAAGAAAACAAATCCTAATTTTGAGACATAAACTTTTTTTTTTAAATTTTGCAAATAAGGTTTTGATTTTTTTTAATTCACTGGTGAAAACAAACTTGTCACAGGTCTGCCAATTTTATTTATTTTTTCTTGCAATTCTGAGGAAAAAAGAAGTCAAAATTCTGAATTGTGAGATAAAAAGATAATTACCTAAGAAAAGTCTAATAGAATAATTACCCAATTCCAAATTATGAGATTTAAAATTAAATAACATTAAAATTTTTATTGCTTTTTAATTTTGAGACTTTTTTTCTTGCAAGAGTTTTAGACTTTCTTCTCATAGAATTGTGAGTTTATAGTTTATAGAAATTCTAAGAAGAGAAACCCAAACGGCACTGCATAATATTGAAATTGCAATGAAAAATATTGACGAATAGTTGCAAATAAGTTTACCTATTTATTTTTTGGTCAATAAGTCCATTGAGCATAGTGAGGAAAAAGTCTGAATTGTGAGATAAAAACACAATTACCTTTTTAATTGTTGAGTAAATATTTTTGTCACAATTGGACTATTTCTCAGAATTGCACATTTATACAGTATCTAGAAATTATGAGTTTATATCTTAAGATTCTAAGAAGAAAAGTAGACTTGTGAGATAAAAACACAATTAACCTTTTTAGATTTTTGCAATAAATAAATAGAACATTTTCGTGTCACAATCGGACATGCTTAAACAGTGTCTAGAAACCTTGCAAGAAAAAAGTCCAAATTGTGAGACTTGATCCTGTGGTGGAAATAACCCTCCATATGTATTCTCTCCAAGTTCTTATAGACAGTGTTTTGCTTCATGGTGAAAGGACTTGTATTTCTGTCCTCCATAGGAGACGTCAGACGGCGTGTGGCGCGTCAGATCCTGTCAGCAGAAAGAGCTCCACGGGGTCGGAGGTCAACAGGAGTGACAAGCACGTCTCGCTGAGAGGCATTCTGGGACATTTGCCCTTCTTCAGACTGAGAAAGAACCCCTGGTGCCACTGTGGGCAGATACACACTCCACAGTCACAACACAAATATACACTAATAAAGGTCTCCTCGTCTTTTTCTTTATTTCTACCAAAATGGCACACATAGAGGCAGAGATATGTACGAATCCTATTTCTTCAAGCATCTTGGAGACATTGCCATGTTCTTCTGGATTAAAATAAAGGTTTATTTCTACCAAAACGGATTTAGTCTACCTCAGTTTGCTCTGTTTCTTCATGTAATCCCAGTCGGACTGGATGATGGTGAGATTAGATCTCATACAAAAATCTCATTGGATTATTACAAAATTGCTATTTAAAAAGGTCATCGGGTGCAAAACTAACTTTTCCATGTTGTTTGAACATTAATGTGTGTTGGTAGTTTGTGTACACAACCACCCTACAATGATAAAAATCCACTCAGTGGTGGTTTTTTAATCTTTAAAAGTAATATCCCCTTTTTAAAATTTGGTCATTCTCAGTTTCTTGAAACTTGTGATGAGATACATTTGATTGACATGAGCGTCGTACCTTAGCCCCGCCCTCACTGGGCTGAAACAGTCCCAATACGATCGCCATTGTGTGATTTAGGCGAGAGGAAGACTCTAATTGAGCGATTGAGGTGTTCTGTTGTTGGATGTAATAATGCATTTGTCATTTTCTCCCGACACCTGAGCCGCTGAAGATGCAGAGGTTTAACGCTACTTTCGTTTTTTAAAAGGAAAGCGCCGATCCCGATCTACATATGCGTCTATGTTCGTGTGAATCGTTCCTGATGCAGCTTCACCCACAGCAGAAGTAAGTATAAGGGTTCCCAGAGAGGGGCGGAGCGAGCAGAGCTCATTTGCATTTAAAGGGGCCATGTCTTAAAATGAGCTGAAAATTTGCAGAGCTGATTTTGACAAGGTAAAAAGGTGTTTTTTACACTACTACTGAGAATTTTTAGCCAAAGTATATTAGAGACTTTTCATTAAGACCCTAAAGAATATTGTGGATTTGTGGGCATCCGATGACCCCTTTAGTTATTCTTCTTCTTCTGACATTTCTGACTGCTCCTGCTAGAGCTTTAACTCTACAAACTCTAAACTCAGGCCAGATCTTCAGACTGATCTGACTCCAGTTGCTGTCTCTTTTATAACTGATCAGAATTACGGTTTTCCTAAAAATGACGATTAAACCTAGGAAAAATCCCATAGACTTACATTGACGGAATCTATCTAACCAAGCCTAGCAACTAGAGTCATGTTAAAGTGCTAACGATACTAGAAACATGCTAGTAACATGCTAATCATGCTAACAACAGGCTAGTAATGATAACATCATCTTAGCAGCATTCTAATCATGCTAGGTAACATGCTAGTAACATGCTAATAACTTGTTAATCAAGCTAGAAACATGTTAACTTGCTTATTGTTAGAAACATGCTATCAAATGCTAATCGTGTTAATCATGCTAACAGCATGCTAGTAACATGCTAATCTTGTTATAAATAAGTTAACCACATGCTGTATGTTATGAACATGCTAATAACTTGCTAATCGTGCTAGTAATGCTAACATCTGGCTAGTAGGGTTACCACTTTTAATACAAATAAATAAGGGACGCATACTGTTTGGAGGGGGGGGGGGGCTAAAGTTTTTTTTGGCCTATGGTAAAAGTATAGTAGTATCCGTGTGTTTTTTTTTTTTTTTTTTTTTGGGGGGGGGGCATTTTGATTACAATTTGTTTAACCAAAATGTTACTACAAAAACCATAAAGTGTAGCAAACCCTTTGTTAATTTGTGGTTACCATAGTTTAACTATAGTAGCCTAACCATGGTTTTTGGTTTTTAGTGAAAACATGGTTAATTTTTGTAAGGGCCATATTGTTGCTAGCCATAGCTCCCTCTAAACTTGTTATAAAACAATGTGAATATTTGTCTGCTAAGTTCCAACTCTTTACAACAGTTATGTAATTTTGTTAATTTTGCAGCAAACTGACTAGTATTGATAATATTTGCAAGCAGTTTAATGCTTAACTAAGTAAACAAAGACAAAACTACAATAGTCTATTTACAAATGTATCTGACCTGTAAATGATGTCCTGAACAGGACAGTTTTGCCTCTCTGCTATTATTTTGGCGGACGCGCGGATGGGCGGAGCGAGCGTGCGCGAGGCGAATTGCATTGTCAGTCAAGACGAACCGGATTACGATTTATTAAGAGTTTTATTATTGAATGGCGAATTTGGAAATAACCACTTTAGTACATTCGGCAGGCAACAGAAACAACAATATATATAAAAATAAAATATAAATAAAAAAAATGGCAGCGGGCCAAATTGGCTGCTAGGCCACCGGGAATTCTCCCGCCGGTTCTCCCGATGCGATGGCCAGTCCGCCCCTGAAAGGAACCTTTCTTGCGTTTAAGCTCTGAAACTTTAAGACGCGGGGGGTTACCTGGAGAAGCATCTTCTGCCATTTTTAGACTTGGCAGGCTCTATTTAAAAGACCCGCCCTCTTCACTGGACAGTTAAAAAGACTAATCAAACTAACGATGACATCAAGTATTACCCAATCAAAAGTAGGAAAGGAGGCATCTTCATAAAATGCGTGTGGGATGCATGAGACGCTGCTTTAAAAAAATGATAAAAAAAAAATACGGGACAAAACCCATCCCGTATTGATTCAAAACGGGATGATTCCGTATTTTTAAGGGACGGGTGGCAACCCTACTGGCTAGTGACATGCTAATCATGCTAGAAACATGAGAGTGCCTTGCTAATCGTGCTAGTAATGCTAAAATCGTGCTAGCTACGTGCAGAGTACCTTGCTAATCATGCTAGCAACACGTTAGTAGCATGCTAATCATGTTAGAAACATGCTAACAACATGTTAATCATGCTAGCCACATGTTAGTAATATGCTAATCTTTCGTCATTCTCTCCAAAAGTTTTCACCCCCGGCTCTTTATGCATGTTTTTTCCTTCTGGAGCATCAGTGAGTGTTTGAACCTTCTGTAATAGTTGCATATGAGTCCCTCAGTTGTCCTCAGTGTGAAAAGATGGATCTCAAAATCATACAGTCATTTTTGGAAAGGGTTCAAATACACAAAAATGATGAAAAACCAAAGAATTTGTGGGTCCTGAAGGATTTTTCTGAAGAACAGCAGGCAGTTTAACTGTTCAGGACAAACAAGGGACTCATGAACAACTATCACTAAAAAAAACACGCACAGTATTAAGAATCAAGGGTATGAAAACTTTTGAATGGGGTCATTTTATATATTCAACTATTTTTTCTTGTGGACTATATGTGAATATCTTTCATGTGAAATATCTTATTCAAGTCAGTACTAAATAAAAAAATATTTTATTTCATTATTTTATTCTTACTGAGCTTCCTTACAAGTTTCACAATTCGCCACGTCTGTGTGAAATTACGGCTGATACTAAAATGGACAAAATGTCTGATTGTTTTGATGAAACAGAGCTGCAGAATACACAAAGAGCCTGTTCTCATTAATAAGGGTTATTTGAGGTGGAAATGTCACGCCGTGGATCTCAGTCATGCATCAGAGATTTTATTTTCTTCTCCTGTCGATCATAGAATTTACAATTCTATGTCCATCTGTCTCAGTTGACAGAATGTCAAACCTCATAGAAGCACAAACAACTGTCAGAAATTCAGATAAACAAAGACTCCTATTGAGCAAAACTAATTTGTAAGCAAGAAACTACATTAATCAGCTATGGCATTTATTCAGACAAGTTTTACTTATTGTAATATCAAAAAATTAGGAGATTATTAATAATATTTAGTAATAAGGCATGTTTTTGGTCGGTCTTATAATTAAAAATAATACAACCTGTATAACTTGAGTGAGAGTTATATGAATAAAAACAAAATAACACAAATGCTAAATTGTGGAAACAAAACTGAAGAAACAACAGAACTAATTAACACATATAAAATGCATATACATTTTAATGGCAATTATCAGCATATATCCAATGTAAACATGCTTTACAGTTAAGATTTTAATATAAAACATCTTCAATGTCTTTTGCTAGTGTCCAAAGTGCAGGTGCATTGGTCAAAAACTAACAAAATATCTCTAGGCCATAACATTTCTAAAACCTACACTACCAGTCAAAAGTTTTTGAACACTAAGATTATTAAAGTTTTTTTTTTTTTTTAAAAAGTCTCTTTTGCCTCCCAAGCCTGCATTTATTTGATCCAAAGTACAGCAAAAACAGTAAAATTTTGAAATATTTGTACTATTTAAAATAACTGCTTTTGATTTGAATACATTTAAAAAATTAATTTATTCCTGTGAATTCAAAGCTGAATTTTCAGCATCATTACTCCAGTCTTCAGTGTCACACGATCCTTCAGAAATCACTCTAATATACCGATTTGCTGCTCAGTAAACATTTATTATTCTTATTCTTATTATCATCAATATTTAAGTCATTTAAGTCATATTTTTTGATCAATAGAAAGCTCCAAAGATAGCATTTACGTAAAGAAGTTATATAAATTACTAGTTTTATTTAGCAAGGATGCTTTAAATTGATCAGAAATTATAAAAAAAAGAGATATTTATAATGTTACAAAATATTTCTATTTCAGATAAATGCTGTTCAAAATAAATGCTGTGCAAATAATTCTACTCATCTGTTTTCAACATGATAATAATAAATGTTTTGTCAAATCAGTATATCAGAATGATTTCTGAAGGATCATGTGACTGAAGTAATGATGCTGAAAATTCAGCTTTGAAATCACAGGAATAAATTATATTTTAAAATGTGTTCAAATAGAAAACAGTTACTTCAATTAGTCAATTTTTTACCATTTTTGCTGTACTTTAGATCAAATAAATGCAAGCTTGGTGAGCAGAAGAGACTTCTTTAAAAAAAAAAATTCTAGTTCAAAAACATCTGACTGGTAGTGTGCACTAAAAATGTTTTTTTAAAAACAAGAAATATTATTAGCAGGGCAAGTACAAAACCCAGATCGCATATTTTTGTGGAGTTCAAAAATATTGTTGCTTCTGTCTGGTATTAAAATACACTGTTCAGATGAAGACACAACTGTATTGCATCCAACATACCTGTATTAAAGGATTAGTTCACTTCCAGAACAAAAACTGACAGATAATGTACTCACCCACTTGTCATCCAAGATGTTTACGTCTTTCTTTCTTCAGTCGTAAAGATATTGTTTTTGAGGAAAACATTTCAGGATTTTTCTCATATAGTGGACTTCAATGGTGCCCTGAGTTTGAACTTCCAGAATTCAGTTTAAATGCAGCTTCAAAGCGCTCTAAATGATCCCAGCTGAGGAAGTAGGGTCTTATCTAGCGAAAAGATTGGATATTTTCTAAAAAAAAAAAAAAAAAAAAAAAAAAAAAAAATTACAATTTATTTAGTTTTTAACCTCAAACACTCCTCTTGTCTAGCCAGTTAGGGTATGTCGACAAACTCAAATCTCATTGGCGTTCGACGTTCTTTGCATATTCACTTCTGCAGCGATGTGGGACAAATTTGAAGTTGGAGGAGAAAAGGAGAGTTTTTCGACATACCCTAACTGTATTGAACCGGAATACACAGTTCACCCAGATCTAGACAAGATGATAAGACCCTTCTTCCTTGTCTGGGATCGTTCAGAGCCCTTTGAAGCCGCATTTAAACCGCATTTTGAAAGTTCAAACTCAGGGGCACCATAGAAGTCCACTATATGGAGAGAAATCCTGAAATGTTTTCCTCAAAGAACAATTTCTTTACAACTGAAGAAAGAAAGACGGGAACATCTTGGATGAGAAGAGGGTGAGTACATTATCTGTACATTTTTGTTCTGGGAATGAACTACTCCGTTAATAATGTCCACTGAATGCAGTTAACTAATTGAAAGTTTACACCATAAAATATTGGGCTTCCCTATATGACAGTCCATGAGCTACTGTGTAATTGGCGTCTCGGATGTCTTGGATGGCTCCTCGGCTCTCTCTCTGGTGAAATAGCTGCTGTGCTGGAACTTGATGACTTCGTTTCCCCAACTGGTCCAATCGCACTGAAGACTTCGGGCAAACAACTCCAGACACTTGGGCTTGGGGCTAATGTAGGGCTTTAACACAGCTGTAGTACAACAGAGAAAGAATCAGCACCAAACCTATAAATCTTGTCAATACTCTTTTTGTAACACAATTGACCACATGCACAGATTACTTCCTTGTTTTAGACAAGCCAGCTCTGTCATTTCTGGTCAACAGTACTGAGCCGTAATAGCAGTGTACTTTGCTCATTTTCTACATAATCAATTCACAATCAAAGAAAAGTTTGTTTGTCTAAGAGGGCCAAACGACAAACATGAGTTGAACAAAATTACGCGAGTAAATCTGCTAAATATGAGCGAGTCATTGCTATGATTGACAGTAATAACCGAACAAAACATCTGACAAGCTGATGTCAAAAATCGAGCTGCAGTAGTAACAAGTTTGTGATTGTTAAATATAGGCTATTTATATGGATTCATATTGAGTGCATTATGTCATTCTTATAGCCTTAATATTTAACATTTAATTTGTAGTGACCTATAAGTGTTTAAATAATTCACCCTTATAAGCTGTTTGTGTCTGAGCTTATTTTATTTTATTGACTTTCTGCACTTGCTATACTATATACTTCAGTGTGGTAAAAGTGCTAACATTTGTTAACCAACTATTTTATAATAAATCGAAAAGCAAGACTTGAAAAAACTAGAGATTTGAAATGGCAGCTGCAGCCAATGATTGATCCTCTGCTGCCATCTTCTGGTTGTATGGGTCATTTCAAGTCAATTTCCTCTTAAAAAGTCATTGTTTTCCATAAAAATATTTCTTTTCCATGTCGTCTTTATGAATGAAGAGTGAATCTTTGAAGTGCATTTTATTGCACAGCTGTAAATTAAAAAATTAATGAAGGCTTTAAAATATCGCGAGATTTTAAAAATGTGTTCATGACTATGAAGGCAAGTTACTGATTATCAAGAATACGATTAAGATGTCCTTGAAGAGAAGCATCACTAACATTATGATAGTGTTTAGCTGTCAGCATTTCAATGTCTAACTATGCAGGTACACTCCTGGGATTAGCAGGCTCCGCATTTTAATGATATGTTGTTAAATAATATGAAACTGAGTGTTCATGCCGTTACCATTATTTACGACGTTGCAATTATTACTTTTCTCAGTTTCTGATAAGAGCGAGACAGTAGAGGAGTCTCAAGAGTGTCCATCTATATGTGACCCTGGACCACAAAACCAGCAATAAGGTTAAATTTTTACAAAACTGAGATGTATACATCACATGAAAGCTCAATAAATAAGCTTTCTATTGATGTATGGTTTGTTAGGATAGGACAATATTTGGTCGAGATACTTCTATATGAAAATCAGGAATCTGAGGGTGCAAAAAAATCTAAATACTGAGAAAATCACCTTTAAAGTTGTCCAAATTAAGTTCTTAACAATGCATATTACTAATCAAAAATTACATTTTGATATATTTACAGTAGAAATTTTACAAAAAATCTTCATGGAACATGATCTTTACTTAATTTCCTAATGATTTTTGGCATAAAAGAAAAATCAAAAATTTGGACCCATGCAATGTATTTTTGGCTATTGCTACAAATATACCCCAGCGACTTAAGACACATACAAAATGAGCTTATCATTGTCATTATGCGCAAGATCTAAAGAACGCTCCGTGCATATGATCAATTATGTGTCTAAGATATTATATGTAGTGTGCACTAAAATAAAAGTAGCTGCTTTGACTGCAGAATCACAGATCTAATAACAGTGACATGTTTTAAGTGTGTGCACCTGATAATGAAGGCTTATGGGAGTGCAGGACTGACGGGACGCTGATTAGGAGCCGCTGCTCTGGAAGACCCTCCGCTGTTGAAGACCTGCAACATACAATGAGTTTTAGATCATAAAGAGATGGAAGAAAGAAAATGTTAACGGGACACAAACACACATTACCTGACTGACTGATCAGTGGCAGATCGGTACCTGCCCAGCACCAGCACTTCGTAAGGTTTCTTGTGTGGCGAATCCAGAGGAAACACAAACTCTCCTGATCGGGTCACCTGGAGATTCAGACAGACTTGTCTTCACTACAACTGGAGACTTTTACTTTCAATGATAACATGTTACATTATTTCAATAATCCTTTTCAGTTTCATTTTTAGTCATTTTTCACATGTAGTATTTTCATCTTTAATCTAATCCTCTGGTGGTCTTTTATGTAAGATTGTTTCTGCTTGTTTAAACTTCTGCTAAAAAAAACTTCTCAAAATTCTCTCTTTGTGAGTTTATATCGCACAATTGAGAAGTTTTTCTTTAGAATTGTGAGATATAAAGTCAGACTTCTAAGGTAATTACCTTATTTTTATTTATTATTCTGTGGTAGAAACAAGCTTCCATAGTCTTCTGCCATTTCAGACCAAAAAAAATTGGGTTTTACATTTTTTTACTTCATTGGAATGGTGTGAAAATTGGTGACTTTCGTGATACTTGCCATAATAAAAAAGAATGTGAACATAAGGCTAAATGATCTTTAGTAAATAGTCACACACGTGATCTTCACTGTCAAAAATGCCCACTATAGGAAATAAATGGCAATACAGAGCAATCTACAAATCAGCCATGACGATGTAGTCTAAAAAAAAACCTAATTAAATAAAATATTTGTCATTCCATGCATTGCATTTTAAACACATTTGCTCCATTTTTTTACCCAAACATTGCATTTACTGAAAATAAACTAAAATATGTTTGTATTATTTTTAATTTTTTGTATAAAAACAAATGGTGCATCAGAGGTAAATATTGTCTAGTGCCATGAAATTCCCTCAAAACTAAATTTTAAAGAATAAATATTATTGAAACAAAACATGCTACATTCATTTAATTTGAAAATATGTTTTTTTAATTTATGTTACTTTTTTTTAATTTGCATTCAGTTGCAGAAACAAGCCTCTGTAATCTTTGGCTATTTTAGACCAAAACCAAATTAGGTTTTGAATATTTTACTATATCAGAATGGTATGAAATTTGGTAAAAATATATAAAAGTATAAATTGCTATATTTGCAGACATAATTAGAAAATGTAAAAAAATATGAGTGCAATTTTTGAGGGTACAATCTACAGACCAAATGTGACCCTGGACCACAAAACCAGTCATAAAGGGAAATCAATTTCAGAAAATCTCATAAACTTTCTGAAATTGAGATTGATACATCATCTGAAAGCTGAATAAAACATTCTATTGATGTATGGTTTGTTAGGATTAGACTATATTTGGCCGAGATACAACTATTTGAAAATTTTGAATCAAAATACTGAGAAAACCGCCTTTAAAGTTGTTCAAATGAAGTTCTTAGCAATGCATATTACTAATCAAAAATTAAGATATATTTACGCCAGGAAATTTACAAAATGTCTTCATGGCACATGATCTTTACTTAATAACCTAATGATTTTAGAAAAATCAATCATTTCGACCCATACAATGAATTTTTGGCTATTGCTACAAATATACCTGTTCGACTTATGAGTTATGACTGCTTTGTTATTTAGTCTGATTTAGGCTGAATACCAAAGGGTTAATGCTGTCTTTTCCTCCTAATCAGCATTCATTTATTTATTTTTTATAAAAATAAATGGTGCATCATTTAGAGGTAAATACATTCAAGTGCCATTAAAGCCCCTCAAAACACAACATTTAAAAAAATAAATATTATTTAAACAAAAGATGCTACATTCATTTCATTTGAAAATATAGATTTTTAATTATTTATCTTCGTTCAGTTTCAGAAACAAGCCTCTATAATCTTTGGCTATTTAAGACAAAAAAAGAAAAGAAAAGAAAGACTTTGCATATTTTACTATATCGGAATGGTATGAAATTTGGTGATTTTTTAAGTGGCTATATGTGTGGACCTGATTATAAAATATTAAAAATATGACCTAACAGCGCAATTTTTGAGGGTACAATCTACAGAAGCAGTCACAAAGGTCAATTTACTGAAATTGAGATTTATACATCATCTGAAAGCTGACAATATAGACAATAATTTGCTGAGATACAACTATTTGAAAATCTAGAATTAAAATACTGAGAAAATCACCTTTAAAGTTGTCCAAATGAAGTTCTTAGCAATGCATATTACTATTCAAAAATTAAGTTTTGACATTTATGGTAGGACATTTACAAAATATCTTCATGGAACAATAACTTAATATCCTAATGATTTATGCCATTTTTGGCTGTCTTTTCCTCCTAATCAGCATTTTATTTTTTTTTAAATAAATGGTGCATCACTTAGAGGTAAATATTGTCTAGTGCCATTAAAGCCTCTCAAAACACATTTTTTTAAAGAATAAATATTATTGAAATAAAACATGCTAAATTCATTTCATTTGAAAATATGTTTTTTTATTTTTTATTTATTTTATTGTTACCTTTTTATTTATTTTCATTCAGTTTAAGAAACAAGCCTCTATAATCTTTGGCTATTTAAGACAAACAAACAAAAAAAGGTTTTGAATATTTTACTATATCGGTATGGTATGAAATTTGATGATTTTTTAAAAAATACAAAAGGTATAAATGGCTATATGTGTGGACCTGATTATAAAATATTAAAAATATGACCTAACAGCGCAATTTTTGAGGGTACAATCTACAGAACAAATGACGCTAGACCACAAAACCAGTCACAAAGGTCAATTTACTGAAATTGAGATTTATATATCATCTGAAAGCTGACAATATAGACAATATTTTGCTGAGATACAACTATTTGAAAATCTAGAATCAAAATACTGAGAAAATCACCTTTAAAGTGGTCCAAATGAAGTTCTTAGCAATGCATATTACTATTCAAAAATGATTTTTGATATATTTATGGTAGGAAATTTACAAAATATCTTCATGGAACAATAACTTAATATCCTAATGATTTATGGCATTTTTGGCTGTCTTTTCCTCCTAATCAGCATTTTATTTATTTTTTATTTTTTAAAATAAATGGTGCATCACTTAGAGGTAAATATTGTCTAGTGCCATTAAAGACCCTCAAAACACATTTTTTTAAAGAATAAATATTATTGAAATAAAACATGCTAAATTAATTTCATTTGAAAATATGTTTTTTTTTTTTTTTTTTTTTTTTTATTGTTACCTTTTTATTTATTTTCATTCAGTTTAAGAAACAAGCCTCTATAATCTTTGGCTATTTAAGACAAACAAACAAAAAAAGGTTTTGAATATTTTACTATATCGGTATGGTATGAAATTTGATGATTTTTTTAAAAATACAAAAGGTATAAATGGCTATATGTGTGGACCTGATTATAAAATATTAAAAATATGACCTAACAGCGTAATTTTTGAGGGTACAATCTACAGAACAAATGACGCTAGACCACAAAACCAGTCACAAAGGTCAATTTACTGAAATTGAGATTTATATATCATCTGAAAGCTGACAATATAGACAATATTTTGCTGAGATACAACTATTTGAAAATCTAGAATCAAAATACTGAGAAAATCACCTTTAAAGTGGTCCAAATGAAGTTCTTAGCAATGCATATTACTATTCAAAAATGATTTTTGATATATTTATGGTAGGAAATTTACAAAATATCTTCATGGAACAATAACTTAATATCCTAATGATTTATGGCATTTTTGGCTGTCTTTTCCTCCTAATCAGCATTTTATTTATTTTTTATTTTTTAAAATAAATGGTGCATCACTTAGAGGTAAATATTGTCTAGTGCCATTAAAGACCCTCAAAACACATTTTTTTTAATAATAAATATTAATGAAATAAAACATGCTACATTCATTTCATTTGAAAACATGTTTTTTTATTTTTTTATTTATTTTATTGTTACCTTATTATTATTTTCATTCAGTTTCAGAAACAAGCCTCTATAATCTTTGGCTATTTAAGACAAAAAAAAAAAAAGGTTTTGAATATTTTACTATATCGGTATGATATGAAATTTGGTGATATTTTTTAAATATAAAAGGTATAAATGTGTTCCCCTGATTATAAAATATTAAAAATATGACCTAACAGCGCAATTTTTGAGGGTACAATCTACAGAACAAATGACGCTGGACCACAAAACCAGTCACAAAGGTCAATTTTCTGAAATTGAGATTGATACATCATCTGAAAGCTGAATAAAACATTCTATTGATGTATGGTTTGTTAGGATTAGACTATATTTGGCCGAGATACAACTATTTGAAAATCTTGAATCAAAATACTGAGAAAATCGCCTTTAAAGTTGTTCAAATGAAGTTCTTAGCAATGCATATTACTATTCAAAAATTAAGTTTTGATATATTTACGCCAGGAAATTTACAAAATGTCTTCATGGCACATGATCTTTACTTAATAACCTAATGATTTTAGAAAAATCAATCATTTCGACCCATACAATGAATTTTTGGCTATTGCTACAAATGTACCTGTTCGACTCATGAGTTATGACTGCTTTGTTATTTAGTCTGATTTAGGCTGAATACCAAAGGGTTAATGCTGTCTTTTCCTCCTAATCAGCATTCATATATTTTTTATAAAAATAAATGGTGCATCATTTAGAGGTAAATACATTCAAGTGCCATTAAAGCCCCTCAAAACACAACATTTAAAAAAATAAATATTATTTAAACAAAATATGCTACATTCATTTCATTTGAAAATATATATTTTTAATTATTTATCTTCGTTCAGTTTCAGAAACAAGCCTCTATAATCTTTGGCTATTTAAGACAAAAAAAGAAAAGAAAAGAAAGACTTTGAATATTTTACTATATCTGTCACACCCTCTGCACGTTCCCTCAGCCCCAATCACCACGATCCTCCACCAACCAGCCAATCACCACCACAGCACACCCGTGAACCATCACCAGAATTCTAATCACCGTCACCTGCACCAGCAATCACCACACCCTTCAAATACTTACCTCATTCACTCACTCACCGGCTGGTATCGAAGTTGCATGGATGCTTCTCTGTGGATCTTCTCCCCCTCCTGTTGTCTCTCCTGTGCTTCTCGTGGATTCTTCTGATGTTCTCCTGTGCTCCCCGTGGATTGCTCTGATGTTCTCCTGTGAAACACGTTAATCGTGTCAGAGGGAAGTGACTGTTGCTAACGCTATGATCCTTATGAACTTGAACTCACCTGTTGTGTTATGTTTGAAGATTTGACCACAGAGACATTATTCACCCGTTTGCACGTGTGTTGAACTGTGCACGTTTGTTAATAAATACCTTGAAAGATACTCACCTTCTCCCTTTGTGTGTGGTCGTGACAGGATACCAGCCCAAAAAGTATTAACTCACCGCGTCACTCATGGAGGCGAGCGCCACTATCACCGAAGACACCCCTGACCCATTTTCGGATATGGTAAACGTCCTTCGTCAATCTCTACCTGCTGCTCCAACGACGATTTCCAACACGCCCCTCTCTCGCCCTATGAGTTATTCCGGAGACCCGGGTGGCTGCAATGGTTTCCTCCTGCAAAGTTCCCTCTATATCGAAGCCAACGCACACCAGTTTCCTAACGAAATTTCTAAGATATCTTTTATGATTTCCCTCCTCACTGGGCAGGCACTTCAATGGGCAGACGCACTCTGGAATTCACGGAGCGACGCTTTAATCTCCTATAATGCTTTCGTTGCCCACTTCAAGGACGTGTTTGGAGCTGTGCTCACTCCCCTTTCCGTACACGATGAACTGATCACTCTGAATCAAGGTGCGTCCAATATTCACGAATACACCCTGCGCTTCCGCTCCCTAGCGGCCACCAGTGGTTGGAACCAAATCGCTCTCCTAGCAGCCTACCGTAAGGGGCTTAAACCCCAGATCCGCAAGCATATGGTCATTTACGATGACAACGTACCGCTGGAAACCTTTATTAAGAAGGCAGTAGGCATCTCTCAACATCTCTCAGCATGTCCTTCTACAAAGTCTGTACCTAGCTTCCCTCCACTTCGAACACCGTCACCCCAACGAGATGCGGAAGAACCTATGATTACGGACTCCTATCGCCTGGATCCTGCGGAGAGGAAACGACGAATTAATAATCGTCTGTGCCTATATTGTGGAGAAGCCTCTCACTTCATCAGTGCCTGTCCAGTCCGCCCGCCTCGTCCAATGGTGAGTACTGTATCTATTACTCCGGCCATGTCTCTCTTACCCCATATTACCGCTGAACTAATAGTAAACTCTCGTACTCTCCCCATCTATGTGCTCGTGGATTCCGGAGCGGCTGGCAATTTTGTTTCATCACACTTCATTGCTAAATATCGAATTCCCACCGTTCAAAATGAGGTCACATACCAAATTACCACAATCCAAAACTCACCATTGGGCGATGGTAAGATATCTCACCGGACCAGAAAAGTGACCCTCGTCTCCCAACACAACCACCGTGAACATCTAACCCTCCTAGTACTCCCGCGAGCCAACGTGGATGTCATCCTGGGCAGACCATGGCTCATTAAGCACCAACCCCGCATAGATTGGAGCACAGGAGAGGTCCTGGAGTGGGGCAAAACGTGCAGGAACCACGGCTACCATCCTTCCTCGTCGGATGCAGAGTCTCCATACCATCCTATCCCTCTGCACGCCACCACCATAGAGAGCCCTGCCACTCAATCCACCACCGCCATTCCCCCCGTCTATCAGTCTTTCACCGATGTCTTCAGCAAGGAACGGGCCACACAACTACCACCGCACCGGCCCTGGGATTGTAGTATCGACCTGCTGCCAGGCGCCAAACTACCCCACGGGAAGATCTACCCCCTCTCACGTCCTGAGCAGGAGGCCATGGAGAATTACATCCAGGAGGCTCTCCAACAGGGGTTCATCAGACCTTCCACGTCCCCAGCAGCATCCAGTTTCTTCTTCGTCCCCAAGAAGGATGGCGGGCTCAGACCCTGCATTGACTACCGGGTGCTCAACGACGCCACGGTGAAATTCGCCTATCCACTTCCTCTAGTGCCAGCTGCCTTGGAGGAACTACGGGAAGCCCACATCTTCACCAAACTCGACCTCCGCAGTGCGTACAACCTGATCCGTATCCGAGAAGGAGATGAGTGGAAAACCGCCTTCATCACCCCGACCGGTCACTATGAATATCAGGTGATGCCCTATGGCCTGGCTAACAGTCCTTCCGTATTTCAGAATTTCATGAACGAAATCTTCCGCGACTACCTCCATCGATTCGTAATCATCTACATTGACGATATCCTCATTTACTCACGTAACCTAAAGGAACATCAAGACCACGTCCGCCAGGTTCTCCAACGCCTCCGTGAGTACCAACTCTATCTGAAATTAGAAAAATGTGAATTCCATCAGCCCTCCATCTCCTTTCTCGGATACGTGATCACTGCGGAGGGAGTTCGTATGGAAGCCGGTAAGGTGGACGCAGTGGCCAAGTGGGCGGAGCCCAGGACGGTGAAGGAGCTTCAGCGTTTCTTAGGCTTCGCTAACTTCTACCGACGCTTTATAAAAAACTATAGCCTCCTATCGGCTCCACTCACTTCCCTCTTAAAGGGAGGACGCCGGGTACTACAGTGGACTCCAGAGGCTCAGCAAGCCTTCGACCGTCTAAAGCTGATGTTCACCACCGCTCCTATCCTCAAGCACCCCGACCCTTCAAGGCCCTTCGTGGTGGAAGTTGATGCGGCGGACGTAGGCGTAGGAGCTGTGCTGTCCCAGTGGTCTGATGAACCCCGATCCCTCCATCCGTGTGCGTACTATTCCAAGAAACTCACCCCAGCCGAGCAGAATTATGGAATTGGAGACCGCGAACTGCTGGCAATAAAGCTCGCCCTCGAAGAGTGGCGGCACTGGTTGGAAGGAGCCCAGTTCCCCTTCACCGTAATAACCGACCACAAGAACCTCCAGTACATTCAGCACGCCAAGAGACTAAATGCCCGTCAAGCTCGCTGGTCACTATTCTTTGCCCGATTCGATTTCAACATTACTTACCAACCCGGCCACAAAAACACCAAAGCAGACGCCCTATCACGTATGTACTCACCTGAACCTACCTCTGACGATCCTGATCCAATTCTACCCCCATCTGTCTTTCTCGCACCCATACTATGGCAGCTGGATGAAGATATACGAGCCGCCACCTTCGAGGAACCTGCACCACCGGAGCTTCCCCCGGGTCGTGTCTATGTCCCAAGCCGTCTCAGACCCCTTCTGCTGGATAGTACGCACACGTCCCCCGGCTCAGGACATCCTGGCAGCAGGCGAACCCTCTCGCTCCTCCAGCAGAAATATTGGTGGCCCAACATGAGCAGGGAAGTGGAACGGTACGTCCAAGGATGTTCGGTCTGCGCCGTTAACACAACCCCACGCCGCTTACCTGAAGGTAAATTACAACCATTACCTATTCCCCGCCGACCCTGGACACACTTGGGCATTGACTTCGCCACAGACCTGCCCCCCTCTCAGGGTTACACCACAATTTTAGTGGTAGTCGATCGATTCTCAAAAGCTTGCAAATTAATACCTCTCAAAGGTCTCCCCACAGCACTAGAAACCGCAGAAGCACTGTTCCACAATGTATTCCGGAACTTCGGACTCCCAGAAGACATCGTGTCCGATCGGGGACCCCAATTCATTTCCAGGGTCTGGCGGGCCTTCTTCCAACTCCTGGGTACCACAGTCAGCCTGTCATCCGGATATCACCCTCAAACGAACGGGCAGACCGAACGGAAAATACAGGAAATCTCCCGCTACCTTCGGACGTACTGTTCCCAACATCAAAACACCTGGAGCCAGTATCTACCGTGGGCTGAGTATGCGCAAAATTCCCTCCGTCAAACCTCTACTGGTCTAACCCCATTCCAATGTATTCTAGGTTATCAACCAGCTCTGTTTCCATGGACTGGAGAGTCCTCCGAGGTGCCCGCGGTAGATCACTGGTTCCGAGAGAGCGAGAGGGTGTGGGACTCAGCGCACGTCCATCTCCAGCGGGCAGTACGGAGGCATACGGAACACGCCAACCGTCGTAGGCTACCCAACCCAGTTTACCTCCCCGGGGACCAAGTATGGCTGTCCACTCGAGACATACGCCTCCGGCTGCCCAGCAGGAAGCTGAGTCCCCGCTACATAGGGCCCTTCACCGTGCACTCACAAATCAACCCTGTCACCTACCGTCTAAACCTACCTCCACATTACAGAATCGCTCCCTCGTTTCACGTTTCCCTACTCAAACGCCACACTGAACCCCTGTTCCCTTCCTCCACAGAATCGGAGTCACCTCCTCCTCCCGACCCGCCAGAGATCCTTGGAGATAACATCTACCAAGTCCAAGAAATCCTAGACTCCCGGCGGCGGAACGGCCAGCTCCAGTACCTAGTGGACTGGGAGGGGTTCGGACCCGAGGAGAGATCGTGGATACCCCGTGACGACATCCTGGACCCGACTCTCCTCGAGGAATTCCACCGCCAACATCCCGAACGCCCAGCTCCCAGAGGTCGTGGTCGTCCCCGTCGCCGTTCTTGGGTGCCAGGAGTCACCCGTGGAGGAGGGGGTGATGTCACACCCTCTGCACGTTCCCTCAGCCCCAATCACCACGATCCTCCACCAACCAGCCAATCACCACCACAGCACACCCGTGAACCATCACCAGAATTCTAATCACCGTCACCTGCACCAGCAATCACCACACCCTTCAAATACTTACCTCATTCACTCACTCACCGGCTGGTATCGAAGTTGCATGGATGCTTCTCTGTGGATCTTCTCCCCCTCCTGTTGTCTCTCCTGTGCTTCTCGTGGATTCTTCTGATGTTCTCCTGTGCTCCCCGTGGATTGCTCTGATGTTCTCCTGTGAAACACGTTAATCGTGTCAGAGGGAAGTGACTGTTGCTAACGCTATGATCCTTATGAACTTGAACTCACCTGTTGTGTTATGTTTGAAGATTTGACCACAGAGACATTATTCACCCGTTTGCACGTGTGTTGAACTGTGCACGTTTGTTAATAAATACCTTGAAAGATACTCACCTTCTCCCTTTGTGTGTGGTCGTGACAATATCGGAATGGTATGAAATTTGGTGATTTTTTAAGTGGCTATATGTGTGGACCTGATTATAAAATATTAAAAATATGACCTAACAGCACAATTTTTGAGGGTACAATCTACAGAAGCAGTCACAAAGGTCAATTTACTGAAATTGAGATTTATACATCATCTGAAAGCTGACAATATAGACAATAATTTGCTGAGATACAACTATTTGAAAATCTAGAATTAAAATACTGAGAAAATCACCTTTAAAGTTGTCCAAATGAAGTTCTTAGCAATGCATATTACTATTCAAAAATTAAGTTTTGACATATTTATGGTAGGACATTTACAAAATATCTTCATGGAACAATAACTTAATATCGTAATGATTTATGCCATTTTTGGCTGTCTTTTCCTCCTAATCAGCATTTTATTTATTTTTAAATAAATGGTGCATCACTTAGAGGTAAATATTGTCTAGTGCCATTAAAGCCTCTCAAAACACATTTTTTTAAAGAATAAATATTATTGAAATAAAACATGCTAAATTCATTTCATTTGAAAATATGTTTTTTTATTTTTTATTTATTTTATTGTTACCTTTTTATTTATTTTCATTCAGTTTAAGAAACAAGCCTCTATAATCTTTGGCTATTTAAGACAAACAAACAAAAAAAGGTTTTGAATATTTTACTATATCGGTATGGTATGAAATTTGATGATTTTTTAAAAAATACAAAAGGTATAAATGGCTATATGTGTGGACCTGATTATAAAATATTAAAAATATGACCTAACAGCGTAATTTTTGAGGGTACAATCTACAGAACAAATGTGACCCTGGACCACAAAACCAGTCACAAAGGTCAATTTACTGAAATTGAGATTTATATATCATCTGAAAGCTGACAATATAGACAATATTTTGCTGAGATACAACTATGTGAAAATCTAGAATCAAAATACTGAGAAAATCACTTTTAAAGTTGTCCAAATGAAGTTCTTAGCAATGCATATTACTAATCAAAAATTAAGTTTTGATATATTTATGGTAGGAAATTTACAAAATATCTTCATGGAACAATAACTTAATATCCTAATGATTTATGGCATTTTTGGCTGTCTTTTCCTCCTAATCAGCATTTTATTTATTTTTTATTTTTTAAAATAAATGGTGCATCACTTAGAGGTAAATATTGTCTAGTGCCATTAAAGACCCTCAAAACACATTTTTTTTAATAATAAATATTAATGAAATAAAACATGCTACATTCATTTCATTTGAAAACATGTTTTTTTATTTTTTTATTTATTTTATTGTTACCTTATTATTATTTTCATTCAGTTTCAGAAACAAGCCTCTATAATCTTTGGCTATTTAAGACAAAAAAAAAAAAAGGTTTTGAATATTTTACTATATCGGTATGATATGAAATTTGGTGATATTTTTTAAATATAAAAGGTATAAATGTGTTCCCCTGATTATTAAATATTAAAAATATGACCTAACAGCGCAATTTTTGAGGGTACAATCTACAGAACAAATGACGCTGGACCACAAAACCAGTCACAAAGGTCAATTTACTGAAATTGAGATTTATACATCATCTGAAAGCTGACAATATAGACAATATTTTGCTGAGATACAACTATTTGAAAATCTAGAATCAAAATACTGAGAAAATCACCTTTAAAGTCGTCCAAATGAAGTTCTAATACTATTCAAAAATTAAGTTTTGATATATTTATAGTTAGAAATGTACAAAATATCTGCATGGCACATGATTTTTACTTAATATCCTAATGATTTTTGGCATAAAAGAAAAATCAACAATTTTGACCCATACCATGTATTTTTGGCTATTGCTCCAAATATACCTGTTCAACTTGTGACATATTAGGGTTGTTATTTATTCTGTTTAGGCTGAATACCAAAGAGTTATTGCTGTCTCTTCCTCCTAATCAGGATTTTATTTTTCCTCTTTTTGTGAAGCTATGGTTGTGTCTACCTTCACCCAGAGCCATTCTGCCAGCACTTCAACCTCCCAATACGGGTACAGCTCTTCTTTGACAAAACGCAGGTGCTTTGCCCGATTAGTTACCCACGTAACCAGCAAACACTCTGGAGCAGCCAGTGCCGGCACAGGAAGCTGCTTGAGCTGAGAGGATGGCAGAGAGCTGTATCTGTCAATCACAGCAGGATATCAACGTCAGTCCACAGCAGTGTCTATTACAGGCTTAGAATTAATCATTTCATAGTCATAGAACAGGTACGGAATACACTTATACCTGTTGCTTCTTTTGACAGATTTGTTTTCCCATGGTGGATCAAGGACTATAAGATCATATTTGTCTCCATCTGTAGGCAAAAAATAGCAATACAACACTAATGGATCAACATAATGAGGAAGAACAAAATGTTGCAAAATAGCATATAAAATAAAATACCTACAATATCCAAAATAAAAGTGATAATAGTAGATAATAATATTAAAAAGATGGACAAAATCATATTTGAAACC
>NC_133363.1:4421112-4447936 GCF_049309525.1 Garra rufa | reverse complement strand
ATTTTCGTCTATTCTCGTCTCGTCAACGAAAACTCACACGTCTCGTCATGTTTTAGTCATCAACGAACCAATTTTATCTCGTCATCGTCTCGTTATCGTCATGAAAAAAAGTGGCGTCAACGAAATGATTTCGTCATCGTCATCGTTGACGAAAACAACACTGTTTGGGAAATAAAATGTTGTATATAATCAAGCAAATCATATATGAACAAAACCCTCTGTAAAAACCTTCAGGATATGGACAAAAAAAAAAATTAAAGTTTGGTGTGTGTAAGTGCTACTGAAGTGGAGATTTATGGCTCAGTGTAGAAGAAAAAACTCATTTTGAGAAAAAGGCCTTTAACAATATGTATTGTAATTGAAATCTATTGACGCAAACAGATAAAGTGCTATAAAAGAAACACTTAACAGTGTTTTTTGGATGATTTCTTTCCACTAGTCTGGAAAAACACTTTATGAAAAACCAAAAAGCTCATAATCTCAAACTTGACAGGTGCATTAAAAACTGTGTTTAGAGCTTTAGAGCATGGAATGTGATTAGAATTTCATTTATGAGGTCAAAAATGAAAAAAGGAAACATATGGTTATAAAATAAAAAATGCAGAGCAAATGATGCACAGTATCTTACAGGAATGTTGAACTTAGCAGTAAGGATTTGGTCAGCGTTCACAGTCTTCAGCAGAAGTGGTTTGGTCAGCAGAAGTCCAGAGCCGGTGTTACTGCAGTCCACAACATCCACAGGTAGATCAGGGGCTCCCAGCAACTACAAACATATGATTAATAATACTATTAACAAGAGAGAAACGTATAAAGAAGTGTTATACAACATTTAAACTGCACATAAAGGAGTTTTTATATCAACGTTTTGATTATATAAATGTTTCTACTCAAAGGGCCAGTTTTACTAACAACTTGTGGCAGCTCTTTTTATAGCTGACTCTCGAGTTCATGGACATTGGCTTAGGTGATGTTATATGGCATTGTTTACAAAGTCTTTTGCATTGTTTGACATTTTTCTGCTTTTGAAACACTGAGCAATTACATGAGACCTGCCACATGTTTTTTTTTTTCAGGCACTAAAACCACATTTATTGTTTGAATTCCAAGATAATTTTACAAAAAGATAAGACATTGTTTCATATTGACAGTAACAAAGCTTAATGCTATTATTTGATGGCAGGAGATGCAAATACTGTCTAGTGAAGGTTAGGCATCAGTAGAAAGCAACATAACAGTCTAAAAGATTGATCTTGAGATTTAAGAATCAATATCAGTATCGATTAAAAATGAGAAATCAATATTGTTAACCCCGCACTATGAACTATATATAGTTCTAACTGTATGTTGCAGTTTATTCAGAAAATAGACACTGACACAGTCAAAATGTGCCATCAGAGAAATGATAAAATGTAACATCACTGGTTCAGTTTTGGCCCTTAAAAACTTTTAGTTGCCAAAATTTAATCTGCATCGTGCATAAACATTTCATCAAATATTCATTTAACTTAAAAAAAAAAAAAAAAAGGCCTCTACCACTAGCTTTGTCTATTCTATGTTTTCTTTGTATTTATTATATTATTAACCTTGTTAAATAAAAAAAATCTTGCTATGTGTACTGAGCATGTTGCATATCATTGCTCTTTTGTTGATTTTAATTGCTTGTTTTGTACTTATTTTAAGTCCCTTTGGATAAAAGTGTCTGCTAAATGACTGAATGTAATAATTTTCTTGAGGAAAATTACATTTAAATAATTAGTTAGACCCAGCCCTATAGACTGCATACTTATTAATTAAATCAAAGCATCTGTAATTTAGAAGATTGAGATTGTGTGGGCGTTGAAAGCAAGGTTGCAATCTTCTAGCAATTAAGGGGAGACACTGCAGCAAAAAACGCTGTTTTTTCATGCACCTATCAAATTTGAGTTTTTGATCTTTTTTTTTTTTTTTCAGACTAGTGGAAAGAAAACATCCAAAAACACTTAAGTGTTTCTTTTATAACACTTCATCTATTTGTGTTAATAGATGTTAATTACAATGTCTATTTTAAAAGGCATTTTATATTTATTCCCCCCAAAATGGTAAAAAAAAAAAAAAGTCTTTCCTGTCTGTTTTTTTCTGAATTATGGCATAACGAAATGAGATAAAATCACCTCTGTAAAAAACTTTTGACTCGAATCTATCAAAAAAATTAAACTGACACTAACACTGAAATTGACTTCATCCAGTGTTTAGATTTTAATGAAATGTAATAGAAATGTATGCAAATTAGCACATATTTAATTAAATAATGCCTCATTTGCATATTTACACATAACATTTTAGAAAACTTGTAATACAATTTTTTTTTGCAATTATCAGTGTAATCAATTAACTGGGTAAGTATTAGTTCTTTTTATTACCCTATTCACCTGCAGTGTCTCGCCTTAAATATGTGTGTCGAGTGAATGTGTGTGCATTCACTAATTGAATAAAACTGCTAAATCACTAAAAGTCACAAAATAACCTACCTGGCAGCGGACGGTGAGTTTAGGATGAGTGGTGATATTCTGGTACTCGTCGTGAACCTCAACTCTGAAGTTTGCCGGAGTTCGATTCTCAACAGAGAGCACATCATCGTCTGGAAACACCACAAGGCTGTGCGGAGGGCCTGGAAGATAAAAGGCATTAGATTTGATGTAATCTGCTTTACATTTCCTCCTTCTGTTGCAGTTTCTGTTTTGTTAGTCATACCAGGTTGTAGAACGATTTGAAGAGACTGGCTGTCCTGCTTCAGCCCTGGGATGTGCACCTTCACTGTGTACATCTGTTAAAACAATATCACATCATGTCAATGCAGACAAATGAATGGCAATAACATTCTCATTATATGGGTTATACATCATACACCATATCAGTAAAACAACAGATTTCAGAAATAACAATCAATTAACCCTTTTCTCTTGATTAATATTATTCTTATTATTATTGATTACTTAATTAATAACACTTCATTTATTACTGGTAACACACTGCTAACCTTGTTTTGATGATTGATCTTTCCCATGGCCCTCACATTTTTGATGACACAAGTCGTCCCAAATGCAGTTCCCTCATAACTCAGCTGTAGCGAACTAATGAGAAAGATTTCACAATCAGAAAAATACAAAAATGTCAGTTTGAAGATAAAAATTCACATGAATTGAGTACACTATGCTACGGAAGCCCAATTCCGCCACTGAATAAAAAATAAAAAATAAATATTGCGACTTTTTCTCTCACAATTATGACTTTTTTTCTCTCAGAGTTGAGAAATATAAACTCGCGAGAAAAAAAGTCAGAATTCTGAGATATAAACTCGCAATTGCGAGAAAAAGTCTCAGATCTCAGAATTCAGATTTTTTCTGCAATCGCAAGTTTATATCTTGCAATTCTGACTTCATATCTCACAATTGCGAGGTGATATGTCGCAATTTTGACTTTATAACTCGCAATTGCGAGTTTATGTCTCACAATTGCTAGTTTGCATCACGCAATTCTGAGAAAAAAGTCAGAATTGTGAGAAAAAAAAAGTTGTAATATTTATTTTTTATTTTTTATTCAGTGGCAGAAACAGACTTCCATACTAAGCAGTATGATATAAATGTCACATGATTATTGTGAAATGGTTACAAACAATGCCACAACAGAATTAATCGTTAAACATCTAAACAAAATGCAGTAGCAGTGTTCCTGTTTATAAAAGAATCGGTTAAGTGAATAATTCAGTGACTCTCATATTAAGACTCTCATATTAGAGTAAAAAAGCTTTTCATAAGCTCTCAAATCAATTCAATAATATTATAGCTACATTGTTAAAGTGTTAATTCAGGATTTATGAAAGGAAATGTAAGACTTTTTAGGAACAAAGGAAGAAAATTTAAGGAAAAAATGGAATAGAACACAATGCAAACAAGTCCTGCATTTGCAGGCATAAAAGTATTGTATTACTTCAGATCACACTGCAAAAAAAGTAATGTTCTTCTGCAGGTTTTGGTCTTGTTGTCCAGTGCAAATGTCTAAAGATTCTTAAAACTACACACATTAAGAAGAAAATGACATAAGACGTCTTTGGTTCCGAGAAACTGATCAAAATTAAATGATTAAAACAAGAAAAAGATAAAACTAATAGCTGCAAATGGGCTCTAAAGAATCAACTTAAATCAAAAGCTGACAGATGTTTGTTGTTTTGATCACTTTTTTCCCCAGTTTTTCAGAAAACAAGACTTAATGTCTTTATTTTGCATCTTAATGTTAAGATATTTGTACTAAAAAAAAACTGAGGAAGATATATGAATTTCAGACTGATTTAAGATCTCTTTAAGGCTTGCAGAGACACCTTGGTTTTCAGAATTGTTGTGCTTTCTGACTCATTTAATTTTAAGATTTGCCATTGTGTTCATGGGTTGTTAGTATGTTTTTGGACTTTCAGAAGTGTAATTTGTTTAGCACATAGTGTCCCAGTTCTGAAGCAAACCTAACCCATCATGCATTGATATAGTAACTTATTGATAAACATTTGAAAAAAAAGTGCTTTCTTTGTTTTCGCCTTAAGAGATGAAGTCTGTGACACCGACTCGTCGTCTACGCAGTAATGGATGCGCCTATAGGCATGTTTCATATGAATTACATAATCTGAGAATATTTGTTTTTTTATTTAAATTTGTTTATTTGAAATCAGACATTTCATTCTCTCTATTTTTTTTTCATGTCTATAAGGCAAGTATACATGGAGTTTCAAAGTTTAACACTGAAGTTCACAGAGACCGAAATGGCAGAAAGCGCATCCTGTTTGCTTTCATTATTTTACAAAAGCACAACATTTCGTTGTTATACTGAGTGCACACAAATAAACATTTAATAAAAGTCTTTACAGATTTGAAAGATGCATTACTTTTATCTGTATGACCAAAAATAAGAGTATTTTAAGAGCAAGTGACTGCACCAGCGCCTCCATCTCCACATTGGAATAGTGCACATTTTTCTAGGTTAACTTTAGATTGAGCGGCCATGTAAAGTTGCTACTACAAACATCTTTCAGCTGAAAAGCCATATTTGAGGTCGATGAATGATAGGTGAGTGTTCGGATGTCCTGCCTGAAGTACAATATTACAACATAGACCAGCCGTTAATGATATTTCTGTCACTGACTATGTGACTTTGCCACTTCATGTGGATTTTTTTCTGCGACTAATAAAATTTTGGTTGACCATGCCTTTTCTCATCGACTATTTGGGGGCAGCCCTATTTGATGCATTATAAAATTTAAGCAATAGAAATAAGCATTAATAAAACCGATGTAAGTGCATGTGTTTACAAACAAAAATCACTATTAACAGGTTACTAGCAGTAAAAAGCAATAGACAGCAAGAGGAAAGGGTAGAAAGGATTAAATAAATGGTCAGACAAAGTTGAGACACTGTCTATACTTTGACCTACCCACATTCCAGCTGGGGTTTAATGTCACAGGGTGGCTGGGTGGGATAATCAAAGTCATCCCTAAAATCTAGAGGAATACTGAAGGGAACTCCAACTTGGACAGGAGAGGAAATGACACCTAGAACAAAAGATACTGCTTCACCTTCTGTTGGAGAAACACAGAGACAGGAGACAAAGAGTGAGGATTTTAACAGGGCATCTGACAGATTCACTTCACAGCAGCATATTACTAGCATTGTTTTAATCATATATTTTTATGAAGGAAAAGTAAGAGTAGAATGCAGTTCTAAATTCGTGTAGACAGGCATAGTGTGTTTGTGTTTTACCTTTAATATTGAAATTGAGCGTGTAGTTGGGGAGTCTTTTTCCAGCCCATTCGCTGTCTGATTTGTGCTCACTCAACATGGTCTGCAGATGCAGCGAGTACTTCCCAAGCTTATTGAAATTCTCTGCAAGTGAAAAACAGCACTTAGTATTCTATGAGAAGTACAGCAAACCCAAAAGAAATGTAAAATAAGTCCTTATTTCATTTAAACAAAAAAACTTATAGCAATGCATTATTTTCAATTAAAATTAAAAAAATTAAGGATGCACAAAATATTTGAGGTGAGACACTGCAGGTGAATAGGGTAAAACAAATAACTAATAGTTATCGCTTTACTTACCCAGGTAATTATTTAATGAAATATGTTCTAATTTGCATACATTTCTAGTACAATCTAAACACTGGATGAAGTCAGTTTCAAAATTCTTGTTTAATTTTTTTTGACATTAGAGTCAACTGTTTTTACAGAGAGGATTTTGGGTATCTCATATTGTTACTGTATAATTCAGAAAAAAACTTAGAACAGACAGAAAACAAATGTTTGTTTGTTTTTTTTACCAATTTTGGGGGACTAAAATGTATAAAATCAAGCAAATTATATATAAACAAATCCCTCTTTAAAAACCTTGAGGATATACACAGGAATAAAAATGTAACATTTGGTGTGTGTAAGTGGAGATTTATGGCTCAGTGTAGGAGAAAAACTCATTTTGACAAAACTGCCTTTAAAAATATGGATTGTAATTGAAATCTATTGACACAAACAGATAAAGTGCTATACTGTAAAAGAAACACTTAACAGTGTCTTTTGGGGTATTTTCTTTCCACTAGTCTGAAAAAGCACTTTATGAAACATCAAAAAGCCCAAAATCTCAAACTTGACAGGTGCATTACTTTGTCCTGCTGACGGTCATAAATATGTCAGATGAATGGACAAGTCATGTGATTAAAAAAGAATGAGTAATCAAATATATATATATGTCAAGATTCACAGATTTTTACCCATGGGTTTAAACCAGTATTCCCACTTTGTTGAATGAACACCAATATGGGAGTTGGTCTGGACATCTCCTTTAGAAGCTGAAGGAAGAAAAAGAAATACTGCATGTCAGGTGAATATTCTACATAAACATTATATTGACAATTCACACATATTTAAACATATTTATTTTTTGTTTATATATATATATATATATATATATATAATATATACACACACACACAGCCACTCAAAAGTTTGGAATCAGTAAGGCTTTATTGTTTTTTATAAAAAGGTTCCATTTATTTGATCAAAAATACAGAAAAAAATAAATATTATGAAATATTATTGCAATTCATATTTTTTTTAATTCCAATATACTTTATAATACAATTTATTTTTGTGATGCCATGCTGAATTTTCATCAGCCAATACTCTTCAGTGTCACATGATCCTTTAGAAATCATTCTAAAATATTATTACTTTTATCATCAACGTTGGAAATAGTTGTGCTGCTTGATATTTTTTTGGAACCTGTGATACTTTTTCAGGATTTTTTGATGAAAAAAAGTTAAAAAGAACAGCATTTATTTAAAATATATAGTCTTTACTATCACTTTTATCAATTTAACACATTCTTTCTGTGATAGAACCCAAACTTTGAACGTGTTTTTTGTTTTACAAAACAAAAGTTTTCTATTTTAAATAAATGCTGTTGCTTTTGACGTTTAATTTACCAAAGAATCCTAAAAAAGTATCACAGATTGCAAAAAAAATATTTATTAAGCAGCACAACTGTTTGCAACACTGATAATAAATCAGAATATTAGAATGATTTCTGAAAGATCATGTGACACTGAATACTGGAGTAACTTAGCTTTGAATCAAATTTTTTAAAAGTATATTAAAATTTTAAATTGCATTAACATTTCACAATATTACAGTTTTTTTTCTGAATTTTTAATCAAATAAATGCAGCCCTCATGAGCAAAAAAGTCTCCTTTAAAAAGCATTAAAGAAAGCACTTTTGAGCGGCAGTGTATATTGTTCACAATCAATGTAAAATTAAGTGGTAACACTTTACAATAAGGTTCATTAGTTAACATTAGTTAACCATATTAGTTAACATGAACTAATAATGAACTGGACTTATACAGCATTTATTAATCTTTGTTAATGTTAATTTCAACATTTACTAATACATTATTAAAATTTTGTTAACATTAGTTAATGCAGTGTGAACTAACATGAACAAACAATGAACAACTGTATTTCCGTTAACTAACGTTAATAAAGATTAGTAAATACATTAACAAATGTATTGCTCATGGTTAGTTCATGTTAGTTAATACATTAACTAATGTTTAACTAATGAACCTTATTGTAAAGTGTTACCAATTAAGTTGAATAAACAAGCATACAATGAAAAAGTAAAAAAAAAAAAAAAATCTAATAATAGATTATTATGCACTGGCTACAAAAAAAAATAAAAAAATAATTCAGTAAATGTGACTCACAGTGCCAGATGACTTTCAGTTCAATCAACAGTTTCTTAGAATTGATGGCAGCCCCGGGCAGCCGAGATATCGACTCTCCTTTTTTGTTCAAAATCTCTACTTTAATTGGACCTGAACAAGAATAGATTTATATTACAATCTGTAAAACAAGTGTGAGTCAATGCATTGCATACACTGTTAATTTTGCATTTCAAAGTGTTTGTGTGTGAGCGAGTTTGTTTACCCATGGGTGTGCCAGCTGGACGAGCATCATTCTCAGCCCAAGCATTTCCCTCAGGCCATGTAAGCCTCAGCCGGTCTGGAAGTCTGAGGACAAGAAAAAATTAAATTATACCTCACACAGTGTTCAGTTATATAGGCATATGATTCAATTACTAAAAGTGGAGGATCCCTAGATAAGCCTTCAATTTAAGGCTGTCAATTTAATGCTTTAGTTTAGTGCGACTAGTAACACTAGATTTATTACTGCATTTAATGCGCCTACCATACCCAGACCTGAAAGTCATTTTAAATTGCATGCAGTATTGTAAAACGGACTGTTTTTGCTCAACTGCGCAAATGAAAATAGTTTCAGTCAAAACCATAGGAGACCAGTTGTGCATCTTTAAGCAAAACACAGCAGTGTTTCATTACTGAATGAATTTGCGGTTTTGAACTAATTGGGTGAGTCAATGATTCAATGACAATCTCACAAATATAATTTGCTTGTTTCATTCAGGAATGAATAAGCTGTCTGAACAAATCAAGTGAGCCAATGATTTATTGACTCACAAAAATATCTTATTTCATTGATAAATGGAACAAGTGAACAGTTTAGATCAACTGAGTGAGTCAATGATTCACTGACTCATAAAGACAGTTCACTTGTTTCATTTCTCAATGAATACATTGTTTGAAGGAAAGAGTGAGCCAATGATTCAGTAACTCATAAAAAGTTCACTTGTTTTGTTCTGGAATCAATAAGCTGTTTGAACTAATTTAGTGAGTCAATGATTCAGTGAATCATAAAGAGAGGTCACTTGTTTTGTTCCTGAATAAGCAGTTTGAACTAATTTAGTGAGTCAATGATTCAGTGAATCACAAAGAGAGGTCACTTGTTTTGTTCCTGAATGAATAAACTGTTTGAGCAAACTGAGTGAGTCAATGATTCAGTGAATCATAAATATAATTCACTTGTTTAGTTCATGAAGAATAAGCTGTTTGAACTAAATTAGTGAGTCAATGATTCAGTGAATCATAAAGAGAGGTCACTTGTTTTGTTCCTGAATGAATAAGCTGTTTGAGCAAACTGAGTGAGTCAATGATTCAGTGAATCATAAATATAATTCACTTGTTTAGTTCATGAAGAATAAGCTGTTTGAACTAATTTAGTGAGTCAATGATTCAGTGAATCATAAAGAGAGGTCACTTGTTTTGTTCCTGAATAAGCAGTTTGAACTAATTTAGTGAGTCAATGATTCAGTGAATCACAAAGAGAGGTCACTTGTTTTGTTCCTGAATGAATAAACTGTTTGAGCAAACTGAGTGAGTCAATGATTCAGTGAATCATAAATATAATTCACTTGTTTAGTTCATGAAGAATAAGCTGTTTGAACTAAATTAGTGAGTCAATGATTCAGTGAATCATAAAGAGAGGTCACTTGTTTTGTTCCTGAATGAATAAGCTGTTTGAGCAAACTGAGTGAGTCAATGATTCAGTGAATCATAAATATAATTCACTTGTTTAGTTCATGAAGAATAAGCTGTTTGAACTAATTTAGTGAGTCAATGATTCAGTGAATCATAAAGAGAGGTCACTTGTTTTGTTCCTGAATAAGCAGTTTGAACTAATTTAGTGAGTCAATGATTCAGTGAATCACAAAGAGAGGTCACTTGTTTTGTTCCTGAATGAATAAGCTGTTTGAGCAAACTGAGTGAGTCAATGATTCAGTGAATCATAAATATAATTCACTTGTTTAGTTCATGAAGAATAAGCTGTTTGAACTAATTTAGTGAGTCAATGATTCAGTGAATCACAAAGAGAGGTCACTTGTTTTGTTCCTGAATGAATAAGCTGTTTGAGCAAACTGAGTGAGTCAATGATTCAGTGAATCATAAATATAATTCACTTGTTTAGTTCATGAAGAATAAGCTGTTTGAACTAATTTAGTGAGTCAATGATTCAGTGAATCATAAAGACAGTTCACTTGTTTTGTCCCTGAATAAGAAGTTTGAACTAATTTAGTGAGTCAATGATTCAGTGACTCGAAAAGACAGTTTACTTGTTTAGTTAATGAAAGAATAATCTGTATAAATGAATGGAGTGAGCGACAGTACTTGTTTTGGTTTCCCAATGAATAAACTGTTTGAACGAACTGAGGAAGTGAACGATTCAGTGACTATTTCTGAATGAATCAGTGATTTGGACAAATCGGTTGAATCATGGCTAAGTGACTGAATGACTTATTCATTAAGACAGTGTCTTGCCACTACCTACTGGTGGTTTTAGTTCCATATTTAGTATCATTTCATTTTAAACCATTTGATATTATATATTTCAATATTTAATTGAAATAAAAAAAGATTTTTACAATTAATATTAATTCTATTATTAATAATAAATACAAATATATAACTTACTAAATAAAACAATTTTATTGTACAATTGCAAAAGTGCAATACTGATATTTATGGTTGTCTTAATTTCTTCTTTTCCAAATATAAATATCAAACTTTATTTTGACAGAAAACCACAGGGAGCCCATAAAGCTACTCATTGCAAGTACGGGAAAATGTTTCCCGCTCTCAAACACACATTACAGTGATGCAAACTGAGAGCAGATGCTCTTTAATTCTCTTTACTCTTAATACAGTGGCAGGTCTTACTTCGCAAACTCGTCGTCAATTTTCTTCTTAATGGCTGCGGGAGTGGCCTGCCTGTCGATCTTAGAGATAGGAATTATCCTTAGCTCATTATACAATTCCTTCGGTTCCTGCGAAAACACATCAAAACGAAACACCACAAAAGATTCAAAACAATCCGAGTTTGTCCAAACACACATATAGACACAGATACAGACATAACAATTCTGAGCTGAGTTCAGTTTATTTTTGGGACGTAAGTTGATACTGATTTTACAAAATCATCTTTTGTTGTTGTACAGTACACCTTCTACAATTTAACAACGCATTTTAGATTGCTGCTGTTTTAAGAAAAAACATTAATAAATTATCCTCACCAGTGCAAGTTGAACACATCCTCCTGTGGCGTATACATCAGCTTCATGCTCTCCATAAAGCAAGAAATGAACTATAGAGCCATATAAGATGGGCTGAGTTTTCACTGACTTCACCTTAAAAAAAAATATGAAAGAAAAATATTTGAGTAGACTAGAAATACAACCCTGGTTTCATAAATTAACTGATTCATGTTTTAGGCTCTTTCTTGGCACAAAGATCAGAACAAGGGGGAAATATTTTTTTTTTTTTCTATTTGACAGCAAATAATCAAATCACAGAAATTTTACAAAACCTTTGTTTAATAGATAAACATTCTGCTTCAAAAAATATATAATATTATTATTATTGTTAGGATAGGACAATATTTGGCCGAGATACATCTATTTGAACATCTGGAATCTAAGGGTGCAAAAAAATCTAAATACTGAGAAAATCACCTTTAAAGTTGTCCAAATTAAGTTCTTAACAATGCATATTACTAATCAAAAATTACATTTTGATAGGTTTACAGTAGGAATTTTACAAAAAATCTTAATGTAACATGATCTTTACTTAATTTCCTAATGATTTTTGACATAAAAGAAAAATCAATAATTTTGACCCATACAATGTATTTTTGGCTATTGCTACAAATATACCCCAGCGACTTAAGACTGGTTTTGTGGTCCAGGGTCACATATACAGTGCACATAAAATTATAATATAATTCTATATGTGTGTGTTTAAATTGCTTTTAAGTTTTTTTAAATCCTTTAAAGAATTAACTTCGAATAATAAACACAATATCCAACATCTTTCAATAATTCAATTACTTTGCAAACGTAAAACAACACATTTCTAAGTAATGGAATGACTTACGTTTAATGACTCCCCTACACTGGTGTTGTTAATAACCATGTGTGTAAACATGAAAACTACTTAATCTCACATTTTGTCCTTTCTTGTATGTCTTGCCATCCCAACTAATGGCTTGGAATACAGCCCAGGGGGACTGAAGCCGTTTTGTGGCCACATCTGTACGTGTCGTCGAACCCATACATTTCTGAAACATCACCTGTAACAGGCACAAAAAATAAATGTCAGACCTCTAAGAGTGCAAGAAGAAGAAAACAAACAGATACAATACTGCCCTCCAAAGGCAAAGTGCAGTAACTACGCCAACACTGAAACGGAGAAAAATGCCTTTAAAGTTTTTACGCCAACTAGTCAAAGATGTTGACACTCTTGTTTCTCTGAAACACTCTCGTTTCTCTGGGACAACATTGAACCAGGAGACTTTGCCACAAGACAAAACAGTTGTCACAAAGTCATTTTAAGCCTTAACTCAATTTTGACCAAATGCGTAGTTACTGCGCTTTGCCTTTGGAGGGCAGAATAGGTGCCTAAACAATTTCAGTGGTTAACCCCTAATAAAATACAACAAGACTTCCATTGGCATATAAATTATAAACACAATTTTTAAATGTTTAGTATTTGATAGGGATGTAACGACATCAAAATCTCACAGTATGATAATATTGCAATATGAAGTCCATGATACAATTTTTATTGCGGTATTTAACTGATTTTTTTTTTTTTTTTTTTTTGTAATTCGAGTTAAATTATTCTTTCCAGCCTTGATTTTTTTTTTCAGATTCACAAACATTCAAGGATTTCAAGGACCCTTTGGCACCCTGCATATAATATTTACACATACAAAAAGTTATATCAGCATTTGTATATTTGACCTTACACATACCTGCTTATCAAAGCGTTCATGACTTTCTTTTAACCAGTTAGTAAACTCCCTCTGAATATTCACTCGCTGCTCCTGGATAAAACAGAACAACGTGTGTGAACTGAGCCTTGGATCTTATGCATATAAACAGTTAAAGGATTAGCTCAGGTCTTTCTTTCGTCAGTCGAAAAGAAATTAAGGATTTTCAAAAGAAAACATTCCAGGATTCTTCTCCAAATTGCAGTTTCAGTGCATCTACTTTAACCACAGACCTAGTGCAAGACAAGCTTTTGTGGTTAAAAAGTATATCTTTTTTGTTTTTCAGGAAAATGACAGATCGTTTCACTAGATAAGACCCTTATTTCTAGGCTGGGATCGTGAAGAGCCCTTGGAAGCTGCATTAAAACTACAATTTGGACTTTCAACCCTTTGGCGTCCACTTAAGTAAATTATATGGAGAAAAATCCTAGAATGATTTTTCAAAATCCTGAACTTCTTTTGGACTGAAGAAAGAAAGACATGAACATCTTGGATGACATGGGAGTGAGTAAATTATTAGGAAATTTTAATTCTGGAGTGAGCTAGTCTTTTAAAACACGTGTATTTTAGAATTCAGGTGTGTGTTTCTTTACCTGGCCATTGTGCATTTTAGTAAAAATGGTGCTTTTGTCACGGAGTTGCAGCTCCAGGTCCATGAAGGTAAGTTTGTTGGTACTGACTTGGAATCGGTCGTTGGCGAAGAGAACTCCTGAAATCCGGTTATAACACTCCGCTGGCACTGCACCTGATTTCTTAGGCCTTGAACACCACTCGAACCTAACACACACACACACACACACACACACACACACACACACTTTTGTGTTATCTTTCTGATCTACTTTCAAGCATGGCGCCATCCCTGATGATGAACAGATGAAGTGTTCTTACTTGCCTTGAGCACTATTTTCCATTAAAGGAGAAGTTCACTTCCAGAACAAAAATTGTCATCCAAACTGTCTCTTTCTTTCTTTAGTCGTAAAGAAATTATGTTTTTTGAGGAAAACATTTCAGGATTTCTCTCCATACAGTGGACTTATGGGTTTGAACTTCCAAAATGCAGTTTCAATGCAAGGTGAGACACTGCAGGTGAATACAGTAAAAAAAAAACAAAAAAAAAAAAAACTATTAGTTATCACCTTTGCTTACCCAATTGATTGATTACATTGATAATTGCAAACATTTTTTTGCATTACAAGATTTCTAAAATATTAGGTTTAAATATGCAAACAAGGCATTATTTAATGAAATGTGTGCTAATTTGCATGCATGACCTTCTAGTACAAACATCTAAACACTGGATGAAGAGTTTCAAAATCCTTGTTTAATTTTTTAGACATATTAGAGTCAAATGTTTCTACTGAGGGAATTTTGGAATTTCACGCTAGAATTCAGAAAAAAAACTTAGAACAGCCACAAAATACTTTTTTTTACATTTTTTGGGGGGAATAAAATGTATACTATCAAGCAAATTATATATGAACAAATTGCTCTGTAAAAAACCTTCAGGATAGATGGGAATAAAAATGTAAAGTTGGTGTGTGTAAGTGCTACTGAAATGGAGATATATGGCTTAATGTAGGAGAAAATATGCATTGCAATTAAAATCTATTGACGCAAATAGATAAAGTGCTATAAAAGAAACACTTAACAGTGTACTTAGGGTGTTTTCTTTCCACTAGTCTAAAAAAAAAAAAAAAAAAAAAAAAAACTTTATGAAAAACCAAAAAGCTTGACCGGTGCATGAAAAAAAAACAGGGTTTTTGCCTGCAGTGTCTCCCCTTAAGCGCTCATCTTGTAGGTCTCCATGTACTCTGTGTATTCTGGTTCAAGACAGTTAGGGTATGTCTAAAAACTCCAATCTCATTTTCTCCTCCAAATTCAAAATCGACCTACATCAATGTTTTTCGTTTTTCTGATCTTCTTTGCTGCAGAAGTACTGACCCAGTGTTTACAAAGCGAACATGCAATGTAGGATGATTTTGAAGTTGGAGGAGAAAATTAGATGGGAGTTTTTCGACATATGAGTGTGTGAGGTTAAAAAGTATATACATTTAAAAATAAATAAATAAATGGCAGATCGTTTCACTAGATAAGACCATTCTTCCTCAGCTGTGATCGTTTAGAGCCCTTTGAAGCTGCATTTAAACTGCATTTTGGAAGTTCAAACTCAGGGCACCATAGAAGTCCACTATATGGAGAGAAATCCTGAAATGTTTTCCTTTGTTTTCTTTACTACTGAAGAAAGGAAGACATGAACATCTTGGATGTCAAGGGGGTGAGTACTGTACATTATCTACAAATTTTTGTTCTGGAAGTGAACTTTTCCTTTAAAATAAAATTGGTAAAAAAATTGAACTGAACTGACAATGAAAAGTAAAAAAATAATGAACACCCATGAAGACGCATATTAACCACAAAAGACTTTTAGTATTAAGAATGAGACACTTACTCTGAGAGAGTGGTGTAGGGAATGAGCCGGCCATTCCAGAAGCACTCAAAGATCGGCCTTTTCCCCCGGGCTTCAGAGCTCAAAATTATACAATCTTCATCCTCATCCTCTAAGGGACCTAAAATACAAGAACAGAACTATATAGAAAAAATATCTACGGATGCACACTACATCTGGAATCAGCTATTATTAGACAGGGATCTACAATGTGCGACTGAAAACTACTGCATGCGACTATGAACAAATATTTAGGAGCACCCTGTGCGACTAACCCGATCAGCATATTTGTGTTTGTGCTCAGGAGAGCTTGAAAGGTTTTTAGACCTACCCGTTTCTGCAACGTTAAATGATGTATCACGGACATTTCTCACGGATCCTTTCATAAACAAAGTGTAGAGAGAGTGTAAATAAGAGATTGATTGTGCAGTATAGAGCTTTGTTGATTATAATAACGCTTTGTGAGATTGCAAACTAAGATGAGTGACAGCTTTTAATAATTTTGAAGTGTTTGTAAATGAGATATTGATTTAATACAACAGTTAAATAAACAAGAAGTTAATATTAAGTGACTTACATTGTCTGACTGTAACACTATTGCCTGATTTTGCTTTATTTCGTCATCAAAAATAGTCTGCGCATCTCCATTCAAACGCAGAGGTGTTTCATTTATGAATGAACATGCATTTTTTTAAAAATCTAATGAATAAATGATTCAATTTCCCATTCATAAAGACAGTCACTTGCTTTATTCCTGAATGAATCAGCAGTTCGAACGAATTAAATGAATGATTCAATAATGAAATCAGTGGCTTGTCACCACCTACTGGCAGATTTAGTTTTATTTTTAGTTATTTAAATCATTTAATATTTCTATATTCAAAATGTTATATTTAAAACATTAATCTCAACAAGAATTTATTAATTTGATTGCACGCATGCCACCCTATGAGCCTCATTAAACATGAAAATACACCTACAAGCCACTTTTGTGCTCTTCTGTGACACCTCTGTAGTACAAAATTAATTTTGTTGATACTGATTTCATTTGATTGGTATCTTATTGTTATTATACTTGTTCAATTTCTGTTAGAAATTTTAAATAGCTTAACAAATATAATTTCTTAAAAATTCGACATAAAAGATGACATACTTTTAATAAAGCTGTCAAAATGCCATTACAAACGTGAAAACAATTTTTTATTAGATTTTTTGATTACTGATTAGAAGGTGCTCCTGAAATGTTGACTGTTTGACTAATTTTTTTTAATAAAAGTAAGCTAAGAGCTGTGAAGTGGCCAATATTATTTACATTACCTGCTGAAGCATACGGATCCAGTGGGTATGTTTCCTGATCGTAGAGGAAAGGGTGATATCGGATCAATCCCTCCACTAAGGAATCTCCAGCTCCGGTGGCTTTAAACTCAAAAGTGGAAACACAGGAGTTGATATACAGAGTCTGCATGTCATTATCCACGTGCTTCAGATTCATCGTAAGGGGGACTCGAGGAGAGCGATCAAACAAACTGATCTGAGAAACATGAGAAAAGAGATTCAGAAAAAAAGCAAGGAAATTCTGATGCATAATAGAGCCTTGCGATATAAAAAAACTGAATATCCAATGCATTTAGAGCCACAAATACACATGCATCTGTACCTTAATGTCAATGTTGGAGACATGGTCAGTTTTTCTCTCTTTTTTCATATCGTTTCCGTCAACTCCGTGTATATAGTAGTGGTAAGTATGCCTGAAATTAAACACACAGCATTAAATGGCCCGTGAATAGTCTTAAAAGAATAGTTAATGAAAATTAAAATTTTATATCTAACATACAGATGAGTTTGTTTCTTCATGAGAACAGATTTGGGGTCAATTGAAATAAGAAGCAGATTTGAGGAAATTTGGTATTACATCACTTGCTCACCAATGGATCCTCTGCAGTGAATGGGTGCCATCAAAATGAGAGTCAAAACAGCTGATTAAAAAAGCCCAGTCCATCAGTTAACATCTTGAGGAGAGAAAAGCTTTGTGTTGTAAAAACTCTCATTCTGACGGCACCCATTCCAGGACTCGAATGTGTGACCTTTTTGCTCGCATATGCTCCCAAAAATTAATCTGCGCAACCTCAAATTATATTTGGGAGCATTTGTGCGAGTGTGAGAAATTGTTGTGGTGCGACGGTTTCATTTCTTTTCAAAACTTTGGCTAGCCTAACTAGTGCACAGACTGCTGTGAGCTGATGCAGTGACAGGTTCGCCATTCTCTCCAACATTACATAACCATTTAAACTTCGTCTTTATATTATTACCTTTAATGAAGATTTGAGATATTAACTGTCAATCCCTCCCTGTCACTGACACTGCGCTCCGCTCAACTAGGAACCGGACGTATTTCTCTCTCAACCAACCTCAACGCGGCATACATTCACATTAAATGATAAAAGCGGCAGATTTCCACTCACGCAGGGTGTAATTTCCTCGAGCTTTTCAAAATCCCATTTGTGTCCACCCACTTTCAAATGGTTTTGTTAAAGTAATCTCTTGTATTGTAGAATGCACGCTCAGCGCCATCTTTAAAACAAAACCAAAAGTAAAACACGTGCATTCAAAAACAATTTTAATACGTTTTAACACGTTTAGAGAGCGACTCTCCAATGCACGCAAATTAGGCTACATAACATATCTAGGCTGTTATTAGTATGTGGGCTATAATAAGTTGTGTAGTTGTATATAGCTCTGTATCATGCTTGAAAAATTCAGTCTCTATTTGCACTTTGAATATTGAAAAAGTAGCTTACTTTAATTATGGCTGCATTTATTATATACATGACGAAGAAAGAACTGTGTCGGTTATTTATTTATTTAGTTATTTATACTGTAGATTGTTTAAAAATGCAGTGGTTGCCTGTAATTTAAATGGCTGTACCTATATGAGAGAAAATAAACATCTTGTTCATGTACTCATATTTTCATTCATTCTTGTCCCTTGCTTAAGGCGTAAAATAAATATATAAAAAATGCTTTCAGAATCAGCCCATTTGCTTGTAAAACATCGGAAATCAGAATCAGCCATGAAGAATCATGATTGGTGCATTACTAAAAAGAAATTGGGTGCTCCTAAAAATTTTTTGGTGCTCCTAAATTTTTGAAGTTGGGAGCACCAGTGCTACCAAGTAAAAAAGTTAATTTTGAGCCCTTCATTCACTGCAGAGGATCTATGAAAAATGGCAACTATTCCCTTTAATACACATAACTGCATACTACTTAATAGCGTAACTGTACCTTGTTTTTGAACTGTTATGACTAAAAAGGATTCACTTTATTTGTAATCACTCTAAATGTATGAAATATTGGGAGCAAGTGACATCTTTCCAAGATTTGATGTGTGAAGATCGGCAATTGATTACATCAATATATACACAATAAAAAAAACATTTTAATTTATTATTTCAGTTTATAACAAACTAAATATTTCAGCATAAACAAACAGCCACTAAATGTCCAACAGAACAATACTTCTTGAAATAAAATTCCTTTTAATAAAGTGCTCAAACTAGAAACATTAATAAAATAAATGTCTCATTTAGAGTTCGTTGGCTTGCAGACGCTTCTGCTTTCTCAGGTTGCTTGGCGTTTAACTCTGGATGATGTCGAGCAAGATGCGCGCTCATGTTAGTTGTATTACCACAGTAGGTTACCAGTATTCGACAGAGTTTGCACACTGCTTTAGACATGTCTAGCTGTTCATTCCCTGGTAATTTGTGAAATCCAAAGTGATTTAAAGTGTGATGGTGCAGGCTGTATATCTCTTGCTTTCTTTCATTCCGCCATTTTAAATTTTTCGTGTTTTCTAGTAAGAGATGTGACATCATGTAACCGATACAACACATCGCCCTCTGCTGAAATAAAAGACGTAACTTTCGTCCGCCTCGTTTATAAGTAAGTGCTAAAATAAAGCAATGTATTTAATATGAATTAATATCGATTCTGGTGTAAAAAAAAAAATCTATTTTAAAATCGTAAATAAAAAAATTGCGATAGGTGAATATCTTTTTGTTACTATTTTATTTGGGTAGCTGTGATTGTTGTAGTTTATTGCATAATGAATTTTTTATTTTATTTTAAATCACTGTAAACTGTGCAGCTCGCTTATAGTCAGATGCGATCTGGTGACTGGAAGTCATTTACGCATTTTGAAAGAGAAAGAGAGAAATTTCACAAACTCGTGCGGTTTGTGAAATTTCAAATTACTTTACAAGTAAGAGACAGTGCCGCTGCATGTCGTGCCAAACCTTTCACGGCAGGCACGTCATCAGCTTTAGATCAGTTTTTGATCGGTAGCCGATCAATTCTTTACAACCCCTAATTAATAATCAGATTAAGCTGATCTAAAGGAAACGTTTATGTGTGTGCGTTTGAGACATACGCTAATTCTCTGGTCCACAGACTGAAGTTGTGTTTCAGGTAGGTGACGTGTTCCTGTTGGATTCCAGTGATGACAACTGCAGTAAAACTCTCCTTTCCATATTCTTCAGTCACAATGGACTGCAGAAACTGCTCCTCGATGACGTTTACGTGTGAGTAATCACCGGGCTGCAAAAGAAAACACACCCACGCTTAAAAATAAAATCCAAAGGGCCAACTATAACATGCAACGACATGAATTTCCCTCACCTTCCTGTTTCTAATGAAGCCAGAGTAAATGTCTTGCTTGTTCATCTCCTTGTGCTCAAAGTCTTCTTTAGACATGACAAATTCATGGACATCTGGAGAGCTTGCGGGTTTACTGATCATCTGAAACACACATTTGATTAAAAGAATAGTTTACCCACTGTGAACTGTCATTGTATGAAAAGTGCAGCTTAAAGCTTTAAGTTTGGACCAAAATGAGGGTGAGTAAATGACTCCATGCTGACATTTCTTTGCTAAAAAGCATAAATCTGATGACAGAAGTGTTGATCATGTTTAGAGAGAATTTTGCATATTAAATATAGTACAGTAGGTTTAACAGAGTTAATTCGCCATTGCTCAATGGATTCTTTACAATAGGGTTTTATCTGATAATATTAGTTAATTATATTAGTGAACATACAGCATTTATTACTCTTAGTTAATGTTAAGTTACAACAATTACTAATAAAATCAAAAGTTTCATCTGTCAACAACAGGTAAAGCGCTGTGGACTAAAATTAACTTGACAATTTTTTATTAACCAACATCAACTAAGAATGATAAATGCAGGGAAATATATTGTTTGTTGTTAGGTGATGTTAGTTAATGCATTAATTAACATTAAAGGAGAAGTTCACTTCCAGAACTAAAATGTACAGATAATGAAATCACCCTCTTGTCATCCAAGATGTTCATGTGTTTCTTTCTTCAGTCGTAAAGAAATTGTTTTTTAAGGGAAACATTTCAGGATTTCTCTCCATATAGTGGACTTCTATGGTGCCCCCGAGTTTGAACTTCCAAAATGCAGTTAAATGCAGCTTTAAAGGGCTCTAAATGACCCCAGCCGAGGAAGAATGGTCTTATCTAGCGAAACGATCGTTTTTGTTTTTTTGTTTTTTTGTTTTTAAATGAGATGGGAGTTTTTCAACACTCCCTAAGTGTCTTGAACCAAAAAAAGTTCAGGCAGACCAAGACAAGACGAGCATTTGAGGTTAAAAAGTATATGAATTGTAATAAAAAATAAATAAATAACCAAACGTTTTGCTGGATAAGACCCTTCTTCCTCAGCTGGGATGATTTAGAGCCCTTTGAAACCACATTTAAGCTGCATTTTGGAAGTTCACACTCGGGGGCACCATAGAAGTCCACTATATGGAGAAAAACCCTGAAATGTTTTCCTCAAAAAACAATTTCTTTACGACTGAAGAAAGAAACACATGAACATCCTGGATGACAAGGGAGTGAGTACATTATCTGTATATTTTTGTTCTGGAAGTGAACTTCTTTAACAAATTAGACCTTGTCATAAAGACTGTGTTAAAGGTTAGTTCACTATATAATAAATTCTGTCATTTACTCACACTCAAGTTGTTCCAAAAAGTCTTTTGTTCATCTTTGAAAACAAATTAAGAGATTTTAAATATTCTCTTAAAATTTTTAAGCAGTGAAAGTCTGTGCAATCAATTCTCTCACAAACCAAAAGTATTCCATATGAATTAATGAGTTATGTTTTTTACAAAAGGATTTGAAACAGTAAGACTTTTAATGTTTTGTTTAAAGAAGACTCTTCTGCTCACCAAGCCTGCATTTATTTGATCCAGAGTACAACACACATATATATTAAATCAAATATTTTTACTATTTAAAGTAACTGATTTCTAATTGAATCTTTTTTTAAATGTTATTTATTCCTGTGACCAAATCTGAATTCATAGCATCAATACTCCAGTCTTCAGTGTCACATGATCCTTCAGAAATCATTCTTAAATGCTGATTATATGCCGCTCAAGAAATATTTCCGAATATTATTATTATTATTATCAATATTTAAAACAGCCGAGTACATTTAAGGATTATTTGATGAATAGAAGATCAAAAGATCCGCATTTAACTGTAATAAAAAAAATTGTAAAGAAATACACTATAGTCTGAACTGTTTTCAAAATAAGAAGAAATGTTTTTCAGCAGCAAATCCGAATATCAGAATGATTTCTGAAGGATCACATGACAGGAGAAATGATGCTTAAAAATCAGCTTTGCATCACACAAATAAATTATATTTTAAATAATGTTTAAAGAGAAAACAGTTTTCTAAATGTGACCCTGGACCACAAAACCAGTCTTAAGTCGCTGGGGTATATTTGTAGCAATAGCCAGAAATACATTGCATGGGTCCAAAATTATTGATTTTTCTTTTATGCCAAAAATCATTAGTAAATTAAGTAAAGAACATGTTCCATGAAGATTTTTTGTAAAATTCCTACTGTAAACGTATCAAAATGTAATTTTTGATTAGTAATATGCATTGTTAAGTACTTAATTTGGACAACTTTAAAAGTGATTTTCTCAGTATTTTGATTTATTTGCACCCTCAGATTCCAGATTTTCAAATAGATGTATCTCCGCCTAACAAAGCATACATCAATAAAAAGCTTATGATGTATACATCTCAGTTTTGTAAAATTTAACCTTATGACTGGTTTTGTGGTCCAGGGTCACAAATAGTAAAAATATTTCAGAATTGTACCATTTTTACTGTACTTTGGATCAAATAAATGCAGGCTTGGTGAGCAGAAGGGACTTCTTAAAAAACATTAAATTCTTTCTGTTCAAAAACTTTTGACTGGTAGTGTAGTTGTCTCTACATATTAAGCTGAGACAGGAGAAAACGTTCCTGCTTTAAAAAAAAAAGTGATGCAAATAAATACAATAGATGTGTTCTAAGTGTGACATTTGTCAAATAAATGTGAAATAACTGCATGCAAACATACTCTGACAGACTGTCCGATGTAAAACACAGCCTGTTTGCCTCCGACTCCGAAATACGAGATGTCACTGTTCAGACTGCGTGGGACTGGATCCGGACGCACATAACCAGTTTCTTCACTACATCAACAGCAAAGAAGAGGGAAAAAATTGATGGATATATCAAAACAAGCTCCATACAACCATTAATACAGGCATCACATAAGATATTATTTCACATTTTGACTCATAATCTTCATTGCAAATCCAGAATTATGAGTTGTTTTGAAGTGTCTAACTGCATTTCAATTAATAAAATAAGCAAGGGAAGAAAAAGCACAGGTTTTATAAAAAAAAAAAAAAAAAAAGAGAGCACACCTCTTCATGCCATTTTCTCTTATGAACTTTGATAGACGATAAACGGCCCAGTTGTTCAGCTGTTTGGACGTCATTCCACATCCGTTATCCATCACCACAATAGCAGGTCCTCCCTGAGACTCATCAAACAGCTGAAAAACACAGAGAGAGAACAACACGTCTGGTTTAGGCAGACTAATAGCTGGTTAATGTGCAATAAGTGTCACTAAAACACTGCTTGCCCATAACAAAGCACTGAACAAATGGAAAGACAATTCACTCAGAGGACTATAAACAGCGTAATATTTTCATGCAGTGTTGCAGAGGAAAACAAATCCAAAATGCATGAGCTCAACCAGCATCAAACCATAATGAGCAACCGAAATAAATAACATTTTAGACATCATAACCACCTGCTCTAAAATTACCCTGGTTTATAAGAAACCTTATTATTAATCAAGCAATTAACAGCCGTAATGTATAGCAAATGTATATAAATTCAACAAGGATCCATAAAATTGATAAAAAGTTACAGTAAAGACATTAATAATCTTACAAAATATTTTTATTTCAAATAAATGTAGTCTGTTTTATTTTTAAAAATTCACAAAAATATTATGCAGCAAAAAACGTTTGTTTATTGAGCAGCAAATCAGCATATTAGAATGATTTCTGAAGGATCATGTGAAACTGAAGACTGGAGTAATGATGCTGAAAATTCAGCTTTGATCACAGGAATAAATTACATTTTAACATTTATTACAATAGAAAACAGTGATTTTAAATTTTAATATTTTACAGCATTATTTGATCACAAAATACTGGGTATTTATTTAGTACTGACCTGAATAAGATATTTTACATAAAAGATCTTCACATATAGTCCACAAGAGAAAATAATAGTTGAAGTTATAAAAAAAAATACCCTGTTCAAAAGTTTACACTCCCTTGTGTTTTAATACTGTGTTGTTACCTGAATGATCCACAGCTGGTTTTTTTTTTTTTTTTTTTTTGTTCTTCAGAAAAATACTTCATGTCCCAGAAATTCTTTGGTTTTTCAGCATTTTTGTGTATTTGAACTCTTTCCAACAATGACTGTATTATTTTGAGATCCATCTTTTCACACTGAGGACAACTGAGGGACTCATATGCAACTATTACAGAGGGATCAAACACTGATTCCCAGAAGAAAAAACTAAGCATTAACAGACGGGGTTAAAATCAGGGTAAGTTTAACTTATTTTGTTTTCTGGGAAAAATGTAGGTATCTTCTGTAGCTTCTGAGGTGTAATACTAAATAAAAAAAATATGTATTTGGCAAAATAAGGCAAAATCTCTATTCTGTTCAAAGGTTTTCACCCCCAGCTTTTAATACGTTTTTTCCTTCTGGAGCATCAGTGAGTGTTTGAACCTTTTGTAATAGTTGCATATGAGTCCCTCAGTTGTCCTCAGTGTGAAAAGATGGATCTCAAAGTCATACAGTCATTGCTGGAAAGAGTTCAAATACACAAACAATGGTGGAAAACCAAAGAATTTGTGGGACCTGAAGGATTTTTCTGAAGAACAGCAGGCAGTTTAACTGTTCAGGACAAACAAGGGACTCATGAACAACTTTCACTAAACAAAAACACAGCTGTGGATCATTCAGGAAACAACACAGTATTAAGAATCAAGTGTATGAAAACTTTTGAACTACTATTTTCACTTGTGGACTATATGCAAACATCCTTTATGTGAAATATCTTATTCAGGTCAGTACTAAATAAACAATAACATGCATTTTGTAAGATCCGTCTTACAAAACTACTGTAAACTACTGTCTTTTGTAAAAAAAAAAAAAAAATGATAAAAAAAAAAAAAAAAAATCATGTTGAATTCTCACCAATCTGATTTCAATCATCCTGATTCCCGTGTTTTTTGCCGTGGCTGACAGTGCATTATCAATGAGCTCAGCGAAGGCATAGGCTGCAACGCAACAGAAAAAGAAACAGCACATCAAACTACCACCGTGTTTATGTACGACAGCATGGCAAAGGTGAACATGCAAACTTACGCAACGCCTTCTGTCCTTCACTAGCGTAGTACTCATACATGCCACACTGCACCAGAGTATGGTAGTGCGGCAGAAACTCAATCCTCTCTTGATTCGCCACAGACAGCTCCTGATCCATAGACTTCAACAGGAGCAAGGTTTTCCCATTGACCAGCTCCTCTGTAGCATCAAAACACATACAAATCAACATCAGTACTTTAATAAATACTACTGAAAGAGTGACAATATTGTTAACTAGTTTTTCCTCCTCATACGATCATATGCAAAACTGTAAAAATGCAAATAATCATTTTTCAAATTACTTTTTTACAGTTTTAAATTTCAAGTAAAATTTGAGTTTCAATTTTAAAATCAGCACAAATATTTGAAATCTGTAAACGAGAAAATTGAAAAGTAAATAAATATTTTATTCACTGTTTTGAAATATAACATATGTAGAATATAAATATATGAAATTATAGATTAATAATTTAGATTTTTATTATATAATTATATATTTTTTAAATACTTACTAAAAATACTTGTAAATAACTTACAACTTTTAGAGATTTTATCGTGTAAAAAAAGTGAACAAATAAATTATAAAAAATTATAAAAAAAACTCCTAATAAAAAATTAGGAGTCACAATTATCTATTTTTCTTTCATGATAAAAATTAAGCCAGGAAATTAAGACGTTCGATGAAGATATTTTGTAAATTTCCTACCATAAATATATCAAAACGTACTTTTTGATTAGTAATATGCATTGCTAAGAACTTCAATTGGACAGGCGATTTATTCATCTTATGCATTTATTCATATGATGTAAATCTAAATTAAAAAATGGACCTTTATGACTGGTTTCATGCACTGCAAAAAAAAATCTTACTTAGATTTTTTGTCTTGTTTCCAGCCAAAGTTTCTAAAAATTCTTAAATCTAGAAGGATTTTCTAGACTAGTAAAAATTATTTTCTTGTTTTCAGTAAAATAAAGTCAAAATTAAGTGAGTATTTGCTTAGAACAAGCGAAATAATCTTGTTTTCAAACTAAAACTGAAACTGAATGTATTTATATATATATATATATATATATATATATATATATATATATATATATATATATATATATATATGTATGTGTGTATGTGTGTATGTGTGTGTGTGTGTGTGTGTGTGTGTGTGTGTGTGTGTGTGTGTGTGTGTGTGTGTGTGTGTGTGTGTGTGTGTGTATGTGTGTGTGTGTGTGTGTGTGTGTGTGTGTGTGTGTGTGACCCTGGACCACAAAACCAGTCATAAGGTTAAATTTTACAAAACTGAG